>NC_091118.1:211710528-211995528 GCF_040183065.1 Periplaneta americana | reverse complement strand
AGGCTTTTTACTGATCGATTTCATATGGAATAGCCCGTACGCAAAAGTGTATGTAAGCTTATTATTGTAAATAATGATCGATCAACGTACGCCTACATTCTTTATTACAATGTAAATAGTAAAAACAGCGTATTCTACTGTACAGTACAATTATTTAGTCCTGACAGTCGCCGGAGATGTGCGCCTAGGTCAGGCGAGTCCATGTAGTTACGCCAAGGGGTGTTTGGGTTATTCACTCGCTTGCCTTCGGAGCGATCGGATGTCATGCGTGCGGTAGAGCGGTATGTTTCCAGTACAGTTAAGCTGTACTGCATTCCTTTACCGACCGCTCGCCCTTATCTCTATTCCGGAACTCTCCCTACTGCTCCTATTACTTCCCCTCTTTACGTCGCCGAGCTGTCAGGACTAAATAATCGGTCTGTACATAGTGTATATAATGAATTGTAAATATTAATGTAATTGTAAAACTTCTCTAAGTTTTGTTTCTGCTCCACTTTACGAAACAAGAGTCTCGTGAGCCGTCAGTCAAGTACTTAGCTTGCTTTTACGACGCTGTATCAACATCTTAGGTTATTTAGCGTCTGAATGAAATGGTGATAATGCCGGTGAAATGAGTCTGGGGTCCAGCACCGAAAGTTACCCAGCATTTACCCCGACCGGGATTCGAACTCGGGCCACCTGGTTTCGCGGCCAGACGCGCTGACCGTTACTCCACAGGTGTGGACACTTCGCTTGCTAGATGCACGTGCGTCGTCCAGTTAAAACACCAGCAATACTTAATTTTGTTGTCCTGGGACAAAGTACGGTCCTTACTGATAAGTGTTTGTATTTGTGGCGTATTTTTATTCTTACATTTTATTTATCTTCTTTGTTTTTTTTCATCTGTAACTGCCACCAGGTGAAAACCCATATAATAATAAATAAATATTCAATCAAGAAGAGAATGAGTTGCGTTCGGGCGCAGGTTCGATTCCCACTTGGGCTGATTACCTGGTTTGGTTTTCTCCGAGGTTTTCCTCAACCTTAAGGCAAATGTCAGGTAATCTATGTCGAATCCTCAGCCTCATCTCGCCAAATACCATCTCACTATCACCAATTCGTAGTTGATATAGCGTCGTTAAATAACCAAGTAAAAAAAAAGAAGAGAATGGGCCACCGGCGTGGCTCAGTCGGTTAAGGCGCTTGCCTTTCGTCTCGGGCGCGGGTTCGATCCCTGTTTTGGTTTTTTCCGAGGTTTTCCCCAACCGTAAGATGATTTTTTTTATATTTTATTGGGTTATTTTACGACGCTGTATCAACATCTCAGGTTATTTAGCGTCTGAATGAAATGAAGGTGATAATGCCGGTGAAATGAGTCCGGGGTCCAGCACCTAAAGTTACCCACCAGCATTTGCTCGTATTGGGTTGAGGGAAAACCCCGGAAAAAACCTTAACCAGGTAACTTGCCCCGACCGGGATTCGAACCTGGGCCACCTGGTTTCGCGGCCAGTCGCGCTGACCGTTACTCTACAGGTGTGGACCGTAAGTTGAATGTTAGGTAATCTATGGCGAATCCTCGGCCTCATCTCGCCAAAATACCATCTCGCTATCAACAATCTCATCGACGCTAAATAACCTCGTAGTTGATACAACGTCGTTAAATAACCACTAGAAAAAAAAAAGAACAGAATGGGAGCATCCCGAGAAAAACACCATGTTTGTTTTGTCCATAACGATTAGGCTGGAGATCGAACCCGGACTGCCTGGAAGGAAGGAAGGGAGATATACAGCCAGTGGCTCACTTCACTTTAAAATATTTACTTAATCTTTAAAAATCTCGTTCCCAGGCGCTCTGTTTGCTTCGTAGGCACATGTGTTGCACTAGAATAGTACGAAAAGCTGATATCTCACAGGTGAACCAACAAGCTACTCGGAGGGGTGGAAGGATGACGCGAACAGCGTGCCGGGCGGGGAGAGGGGATAACAGTGTGTGACGTCACAGCGCTCAGAGAGTGTCGGCGCAGGGTGAGGGGCAAGGCCCCCTTTAGTCTATATTCTCTGGTTGCGAGGACCGTTTCATTCGCAGACGGCCATTAGATGCCGTGGAGTTGAGACGTGTGTGTTCATTTGTTTTGAATTTTTTAAGTCGTCTTGTTTTGTTTTTGGTTTCTTAGTTACCTTAAAGACAGTTGAAGTGCATTGCATAGCTGGAAGTTGATAGTGTATCTGTCTGTATGCTATACGAAGGAAGACAGCGAAAGTGGGTCACAGAGAAAAAAAAAACCGTCAAGGAAAAGTGTTCTCCCGGAAGATATTTTGCCAGTGGTGTTTTCCGGTTTTGTTTCGGTTTGTCGCGTTCCGTTCACATCTGTTTTCAACGGTCTTCTGTTTTTAATTGAGGTAAGGTTTCATAATCATAAATAACGTACTTTTCCTTGTTTTCGGAACCGGCATAAATCAGTGGTACCATCACATGCGTGTGTGTGTGTTTTGTGTTTGTGTGTGTATATGTGTGTGCGTACTTCCCATTCATGAAATGATTATCCGGTTTATAGGTAGCAGTTGCAAAGGTAAATTTCAAATTTCAGTACGCATTTTACGTATCCCTTGCTTCCGACTCGACAATCAAGTCGTTCTCCGCGGTTTTATTGTGGTCATATGATTAGTTATGTTGGTATAAAAGTAATATGTGTGAATATATGCAGTTTTAATGATATTTCATGTAATTTGAAGGCAGTGTGTACGATTGTTCCAAGTGAGTATGATAGAAGTGGCCGTGTAACAGTTACCCAAGGTACTCCGGGACACACCTCCAGGTTTTGGAGGCGGTAACCTTGTTCTTTGAAACGGCGGAACGTTTGAATTAGGTCGGGCGTGCTTGGTCTTCGCGTTCCTGAAATATTAACTGTACTGACATCGAATCTTGTAACTAGAAAATGTTACCTAAACAAGACCATGTTTTGCCTTCGAGTGTAGTCTGTGTTTATTGTGGATTTGAAGTGCGTGAAACTCTGTTCGGTTTGAAAATTTGAAATTCGAATAGCGTTCGTGTAAGAATTTGTAGAATTGGTGGGGGGCGGGGAGATCAGTGTTGTATTAATGAGGCGAAAGTGATGGGAGGTTTTGGCAACAGTTTCCCTAGACCTGGGTTTGATTTTTTGTAGGAAATGGTTATTAATCTATTTAGATAAAGACTGTATACGAATTTAAGGGGGGATAGCCGGTGAATTTTCTTCCTCTTCTGCTGCTGTCAGAATATTTTCTCGTGTAGAGTGAATTTGCTACAGTGTGTTTATTTTGAATGTCGTTCCTAATATGACCTGGATTTCAGCATTAAAAATGTTACCCTTTAATACAATGATAGTAGGCCTATTAAAACATTTCAGATTTTTTTTTAAGAACTATGGCAGAAATACTGTACGTTTGTTGTTTCCATAAAAGTTTGTTGCTATTGTTTTGTAGTAAGTCATAAAGTAGGATAGTAGGATATATAGCCTAATAATAATAATAATAATAATAATAATAATAATAATAATTCGGGTTGGAAGTAAATCGCGAAAACACAAAGTATATGATTATGTCTCGTGACCAGAATATTATACGAAATGGAACTATAAAAATTGGAGATTTATCCTTCGAAGAGGTGGAAAAATTCAAATATCTTGGGGCAACAGTAACAAATATAAATGACACTCGGGAGGAAATTAAACGCAGAATAAATATGGGAAATGCCTGTTATTATTCGGTTGAGAAGCTTTTGTCATCTAGTCTGCTGTCAAAAAATCTTAAAGTTAGAATTTATAAAACAATTTATATTATCGGTTGTTCTGTATGGTTGTGAAACTTGGACTCTCACTTTGAGAGAGGAACATAGGTTAAGGGTGTTTGAGAATAAGGTGCTTAGGAAAATATTTGGGGCTAAGAGGGATGAAGTTACAGGAGAATGGAGAAAGTTACACAACGCAGATCTGCACGCATTGTATTCTTCACCTGACATAATTAGGAACATTAAATCCAGACGTTTGAGATGGACAGGGCATGTAGCACGTATGGGCGAATCCAGAAATGCATATAGAGTGTTAGTTGGGAGGCCGGCGGGAAAAATACCTTTGGGGAGGCCAAGACGTAGATGGGAAGATAATATTAAAATAGATTTGAGGGAGGTGGGATATGATGATAGAGACTGGATTAATCTTGCTCAGGATAGGGACCAATGGCAGGCTTATATGAGGGCGGCGATGAACCTCCGGGTTCCTTAAAAGCCAGTGAGTAGTAATAATAATAATAATTCTTTATTTATACTGGCAGAGTTAAGGTCATAGGGCCTTCTCTTACACTCTTCCAGATCACAAAGTATACAAGCAGTTAAAATTTAACAAAAAGTTAAAGAACAGAATACTAACATATTACAATATAGCATAAAAAATAGACACTAAACAACATGATAATAATACCATAATAGAAAAAAAGAAAGTAAAATACATTGGATTATAGTAAAAGCAACTCATTTAGCACAAATATGGAAAAGTTAAGGAAGAATATAACAAAATGGAATGTAATAAAATAATAATAATAATAAAAAAGAAAAGAAATGCGAAAATTAAATAAAATCCACAATAGAAAGGCTATGATAATAAATTCATCGGCTGATAAAGAGAACAAAAAGGGGAAAGGAAGGAAAGAAATATATAGCCTATATTTTTACAAAACTATCGCAGAGAAAAGAGCTTATAACTGAAAGGAATCTGAATTGAAAAAGTGCAATCTATCATACTACCAGAAATTTGAAATAACATACTATGTCAGGTGCAACGGTTATTAAATTAGACGTTAAGAAAAATATAAATAATAATAATAATAATAATACATAACTTTATAAAGTAAAGGGAACTTCAAAACCGAATAGGTCTGTTATATTTGATACAACATTTAAAAAGTCAAATGATACGTTTATGTGTCAACGAGAAATTTTTTCCTGTCCAGATTTTTATCAATTCGAACACTGGATAAAGAGTGTATGGTGCTTCCCTTATCTTGTTTTTGCTTCATGTTGTCTCAAGTAGTGCCCTTTCTTTATGTCGTCATCATGACTCAGAAGTCCCGTTGTTTGTGGATGACTAATGGTGGTTTGTAATCCACTGAATAACGACTACGACACATACCTTGTTGTTGTTGTTGTTGGGTAAACTATGAAAACTAAATAAATATCTAAATTACGTGAAGAAATAAAGAAATAAAGAAATAGAGAAAATCCATGATCCATAGGAATCGAACCCTCGAGTTCCTGGCTTACGCACCTCAATAATAATAATAATAATAATAATAATAATAATAATAATAATAATAATAATAATGCTTGATTTTACAAACATCCCATGTCCAGAATTTACCAAATTTGACTTTTTACCCGTACCTGGCATAAGTTGTGTTTTGCATGGCCTACTCTGTCATCGTGTTAGAAAACAATAACCAAAGTCCGACAAGCCTTTTTTAATCGTAGGCCTACAGATATTTATTTCAGTGTTCGTATATTGGCAACGCACGCACTTATCGTCTGTAATATGAATTACGTAGGCTTGACGGATTGTTTTTATACTACCGGTACACCGAGAACTGTCTAGTGCGGATTTTATACAAGTGAAATCTAAAACAGGACGTATCTGAAATGTTTTCACTGTAGGCTACAGCACTTTCTAAAGCTTATTTTTTTATTTTTTATCCTACCGAAAAAATGTTCTTAGAACTTGGTATTGAAAATACATCAAATTTATATCAATGCATTATTAAATTTTATACATAAAAATCGCACATATTTCAGATCATATACTCACAAACACAAAACCAAAGACATGGATACAATACGTTTGTTTGAACCCAAGTGTTTAACAAGCACTGCTTTCAACCATAGTACTAATATTGGCCCTAGAATTTATGAAGAAATACGTACATCAATTTACCTCCAACAGTGTGAAATTTAAAAATCTATGTAAGCAATTTATTGTAATAATTAATAATTTTTAGATGTTATGTTATATGCATGTAAATTTATTTTGTCCTCCCCTGAGCACGAGAACACACAATGTCAGGGAAGTGCTAGAATTTTATAAATTTACAATTTCTTTGTATTGTATTTTTCTGGCAGTAAACAATATTATTATATTATATTTGTGGTTACGAGATCAATATTGTTATATTCATATTCTTTATTTGCCTGAAGGTACAAGAATACAAGAGGCCTCGTCAATGTGATAATATAAAAAACAATGTGTCAATATTTAAAATATTAAAAGAGTAAAAAATAATAAAATTTAACTAAAATACTACATCATTTTTAAACAATTCATTCATATTATAAAAGGGATTATTTTGTAGCCATCTCTTAATCTGAAATTTAAATAGTGTTTCATTAAGTGTCTTTATATTTGTAGGTATCTTATTATATACTTTTATCGCAGTAATTACATAGCTTGATTGTGTTTTTTGCAACCTGACATGTGGTACGTTTAATTGATCATTATTTCTGGTTTCATAGCGAAGCAGATCTACTATACTTGTATAATTAGTAATATTCTTGCTTACATACATTAAAAGTTCAAAAATATATAGATTGTAGACTGTCATAATCTCTTCATTTTTGAAAAGAGATCTACATGATAGTCTGGGTGGTGACATTGTTAGAATACGAACTGCCTTTTTCTGCAGTAACAGAATGTTTGGAAGGTCAGAACTATTTCCATATAAAAGTAACCCATATCTAATAACACTTTCGAATAGTGCATAGTAAACTTGTTTTAAATAACGTTTGGGAATCTTGTACATGATACTTCTCAAGAGATAAATTACTCTAGAAATTCTTTTACATACATAACTGACATGGCTATTCCACCTTAGTTTACGATCCAAATACATACCCAGCATCTTAACAGATTCATTTATCACATTATTTTGGGTTTGTTTCAAACTTAGAGTTAACACATGAGTTTTTTCATAATTAACAATAAATCCATTAATTGAAAACCACTTTCTTATTTCAGAAAATACAGCTTACTTCATAAACTCTAACTCAGCAGTATTATTATGTGTGATAACAAAAGTTGTATCGTCAGCATACATTATAGTTTTAGCCGACACATTGTATGGCAAGAGATTTATCATAATGGGAAACAAGAATGGACCAAGAACAGAGCCCTGAGGAACATCACATTTAATTGGAGCTACAGCACTTCGTTTTCCATTTACATCAACAGAGAAACCCAAAGTTACCGGATTCGTGTCTATGCCATTCGTAGAAATTTCAGTTTACTTTCACGTGCCATGTAAAAAAAAATGCAATAATTCTGTAAGTTAAAAAATTCTGATTTGAAGCTTAGAAACTATAAAAAAAAAACTCGTGATCTTGGAATTTTCCAAATCATATTTTATCTCTTGATCTTTAAGAAGAGAACTTTTAATTTCGGTAATCTAATTTCTGTTAGTCGTAAAACATTTTAACTGAAGAAAGAGAATTTTACCTTCAAGCTATTTCGTTCTACGATCGTCGTTTAAAAAAAACAATATAACTAAACGAGATGTTGTATTCAATTCCTGGAAAAGCGTTTCTTATGTCTGTGAAAAGTGTTTTCATCTCTAAACAGAAAAGCTGGAAATGACTGTTTTGAAGTTTTAGTGTTAATGTTATAAACATAGGTTATTATTATACTGGAAGCTTTCTCTTCCGTCTGAACACAAGAAAACAATCGTAAATGGAGCTATAACAACTTAAACATCGTAAAGTGTTAAAGAAATGATCAATTTAAGTTTTTTAAGGTCTTAAAAAGTTGAAAACTTGGACATGAAATTATTCATATTTTAGATGAGCGTGAATATGTCTGGTTCATTTATGGTTGTCATGGTTACCTATAAAATTTTCTTTAAAATCGAAACAAAAGACGAATGATAAAATGTAGAAAGGTTTTGTTCTAGTATAAGTAAAAACATTAAACCTGCTTTCCTCATTTCACTCTCTTAATGCTGTTAGACGAAAGTATCGTCATGCTTAAAGAAATAGAAGTTTCGAGAAAATATTGACGCATCGTACGTACAGAATAAAGATTTATAACAGCAATTTCTCCTTAACTAATGGATGGGTTTTGTTTATATTTAGTACACTAGCTGAAGGCACCCGGTGTTGCCCTTTTTTTGCTTCTTTTTTAAATTAAACTGGTTGTTAGACTTTTCGGAAATCTCAGAAACTCAACTATAGACAACCCAAAATGAATTGTCTTTAGTAAGCTTTACTTGAATTAATGAACTTCTTAGCCAAATGCCTGAAAGGATTAACTCAATTAAAAAAAAACTGCACATCAGGCAACGAAAGAAAACATTTCATCACGTGCCTTACTTTCAAATGTTTTTTTAATTTGCATGTATATACTCGTGTGTGTGTGTGTGTGTGTGTGTATATATATATATATATATATATATATATATATAACTTGTAATGTGTTTATTTATTTATTATGGCGTAGTTAAGGCCTTCAGGCCTTCTCTTCCACACTACCAGAAATACAAACAAAATAAACAAAATCAAACTATAAATGAAGTTAAAATTTCGTGTTATAATTTCCATGGCCTCGTGAGAGTCGATGTTGAATATAACAGACAATAATAAAGAACAAATGACTATAGAAGGTTGCATTTTAGTATTATACGTGAATGTTTGATCTATTTAATTTTGTTTTTTTTACTTTTTAAATTAATTTAACGTCCATTTGCACAATTTTAATGTAGCCTATGTTGTTCTCCGGGTTATGAAGGTTAAATGTGCAAACTTTGGCAAATTATTGGTCAAAGCGTGTAGATTTGTATTGAGTACATAGATAGATACATAAATACATACATACATAGCCACATTGACTTTTATATATAAGATATGAGCCGATTGGTCTGAGATTTGTTCATACGTGTATTTATGGGTAAAAATAATGTATTAATTTATTTAAATCATTTTGCTATCATACCGATAAGAAGTGAGAAACACTTTAATAAATCACTCTTAATTTGTGCGTCAATAAATATGCCAGTTGTGGCTTTGATATTGGAAATATCGATATAACCATTTCTAACACGTATTTTACTTCGTCGTAGCACGTGCCCATGTTTGCGTGGGAGGATTGGGTCTACTGCACTCCAGTCAATTGCGAAAGTTCATGTGCTAAAGACATTGCATTCAAGTCTAGTACATAATCTGCAAATCGCATAGAGGTTGTCCTTGAATGTGTTAAATAAGTGAGCCGTTGCAAGATATGTCTCAGCATTATGGCATTTTGTTCCAGTTAAATAGGGAAAGCTTAAGTAGAAGGTTTTTCGGGACTATTACGTCATTTTTAATAAGCTTATGTAAGGAGTGTAATGGAGAATAAGGGGTGTTCATTGTAAACAATTATTTTTTTTGTTGTTTATTTATTTTAGTGTGTTATTTTACGACGCTGTATCAACATCTCAGGTTATTTAGCGTCTGAATGAAATGAAGGTGATAATGCCGGTAAAATGAGTCCGGGGTCCAGCACCGAAAGTTACCCAGCATTTGCTCGTATTGGGTTGAGGGAAAACCCCGGATAAAACCTCAACCAGATAACTTGCCCCGACCGTGATTCGAACCCGGGCCACCTGGTTTCGCAGCCAGACGCGCTGACCGTTACTCCACAGGTGTGGACTTTTTTTTTTTTTTTCGGCACAATATTGGTGTACGTTCATGGCAAACATCACCTACAATTTCAGTAGGAATTATTTAAGACTTTCCGGTGTTAAACCTATTGCGACTTTTTGGATATTTGAACAACATTACATGAATTAAAAACTTGAAAGTTTCGTAGCTACCTGTGGACTTAAAAACCAAAACAAAGGATATCAATTTCCGGAGATTTCTCTTTCTCTTGTGAAGCCGAGAAGTTTTGTTAAAAACTTTGGTTTTATATCTGTGGCATGATGCAGAAATTGTGATGACTTGTACAAATATGACATACTTGCGTAGGTAGATAGGTTGATTTTAATTGCTTGATACGTACAGTCTCGGAAAAAAATTTTCTCGCACAGATATTTTATAAATTTCAGAAAGGAAATTTTTTTGAGACTGTACATTGGAGTAAATGGCATTACATCATAAACAGATAAAGAAGGGGCAAGTTCAGTACTTTTTTAGGCTGGTTCTGAAAAAAATGTTCGTAGCTAAATTTAATGACATCCTTAAAAAAAAAAAGAGGGGTTGGAGAGAGAGGGGGTAGCTTGGGTCTATAACGTGCTTTCCAATAACGAAGATATCCTTCTCTTCGAAAAACATAATACATCAACTTAATTGACTTTCTTTTTTTTTAATCTTACAGTTTTGTTAATCATTTTATGCTGTCATGAAACTCTGGACATCTACAAAACAGATTGAATGTTTTTAATGTACTCTACATATTCGGTTGTCATAGCGACAAGTTTGATCGTTTAAAACAGTTGACTATGTCCATTTAATCCCTTTGGAATATTATATCAGCTTTTCTTTAAGAAAAGAAATGTTTTTATCTCTATAAACTCGTACTGGACTTGATGTGTATATTAAGACGAATGCACACAGAGTTAATTCTATATTGGTTGTCGTATATACGCTGTTTTTACGCAATAGTCAACATTGTGCTAATGCTTACGTATGAAAGGAAAATTATATTTTTTGCTGTAGAATTTCAGTTGTCATAGTAACGAGTTTTTTTTTAACAGTTGAGAGTAAATATGTCCATTCTTTATGAGCTTCTGTTAGTGAAGATAATCAGTTTATGTTTAGAGTGAAACTTCAGCTGTAACATCTGTTATCATGAGAGGTCTACCCGATTTTTTTTCACCTGTAACTTAGCCGGTTTATCGAAATTATGCTACAAGCTTCTGGAGAGAAGTCAAACAAATGAGTACGATACTGTTGAAAGGGCTTTGAAAAACTCGTTCCAAAACATAAATTTGTAACACGTTATTGCATTACAATTACAATGACTATTCAACTTATAGGATGAATTTGCGATATTGGCCAATAACATTTCAGAACCCCTTTAAAATCAACCAATCACAGTTGTGTTTCTTGATAAGACGCTTTGTAAGGAAGCATCTTATCTGATAACACGCCTGCTACAATACTGCAGTGTTAATCACAAAAAAATCAAGAAATGCCAACAAATTTAACTTTGAAAATTGCGTTTTCAATTCCTATAACTTTAAGTAGGCCTAATGAATAAATGTCTGTAAAAATCTTTCTTGTTTTTATTCTGTTAATGTAACATTTGAGCTTATCTTTCTTTTGAGGTTAAGTATTGTTGTTTCGTATTTTCCCTCAGAGTTGTTGGCAATAGTATTTAGTATGCCGTGATTGTTTTTGAACTTCATTACAAGGAAATGTAATAATGTCTTTTTGCTGTGTTTTATAATAATTATTGTCATGTACGTAAGTAATTCGGTTTTGCAAGTTATTACATTTTATTCGTTGAATCTTATTAAATTGCACTCTTGGTTTCATCTTATTAGGATAACTAGCCGTACCCGTGCGCTCCGCTGCACCCGTTAGAAATAAATATAAAGTAATTACATAATTAAAATAGGACATTTGATCCAGGGAACATTCGTGTTTGATACAAGGATAAACAGTTTATTATGTTACTTAATTTAAATTGTATTAAAAAAATTAAAATGCAATCATTTTGATCCAGAGATCACTCATTTGGTCATAAAATTATTTTAGGGAATACAGGAAACGAATATACAGAATAGCCTATCAAGTTTTCTGTGCATAAGAATCTATTTTAATCTTACATGTCCTCGATTCAATCAGAAGTTACTGTAATAACATTATAGCATTATGTCCATCTAGAGAAACTACACTTTCCAATGGTGAATTAATAATTAATTATACAAATCGGTTAATTTAGCTTCCGATATTACTTCATACAAACACAGAAGCATTCTCTGTAGGCTATGTTTCATAGCTTTCAATTGTTGTTGTCCAAGGCTCCTTATAGACGAAGTCATTTGTTTTTTAATTCATTACACGGCCTTAGATGGCGTCATTGTAATTTTGAAACTAATTTATCTCATTAAATATCAATCCTATCAAAATTTTGCATAGAATGAAACTTATCGGAAATTATTTTTAAAGAAAGGTTTGTTATGTAATATTTTTCATGAAAATTAATAATAAGGGAGATATTTCGATTTATTTAATTCAGGCCCACTTAAACCCCCCCCCCCTTTTAAATAAAATATTTTGAATGCCATATAGCCTAAATTCTAAGTTACAACGAACTTAATTTATATTCCAATTTTCATATAAATCTGTTCAGCCATTATCGCGTGAAAAGGTAACAGACATCCAGACAGACAGACATACAAACAAAAATTAGGATAATTTCACTCGCTCTTCGGGCTCGTGAAATGATCAATTATCGTGAAAATATCAATTATTATCAATGTTACAATAGGTCTGAGATTTGCCGATAAATTCACGAGCGAAGCGAAATAAACATCTCAAAAAATAACCCCCAGCAAATAATTACATTAGCCACGATTCACCTTGTGCAGTTTAATACGTAATACAGTAGAACTCCGATTATCCGTCACCCTATTAACCGATTGTCGGATTATCCGAATGTCTTTCTCTCGCTTTTTTTTTTTTTTCCTACAGAAATATATAAAGCTCTGTACCATATATTAGCACGTTATTTTTTCGAGAGAGGATTATTACAAGACTTGGCCCTTACACATTATGGTCCACTGTTCAAGTTGTCGTACTATATAGCTTCTATATCAAATTTCTTCCACGAGTATCAAAAGAAATCGTGTTGTAGGGTACTAAGTATCAAAAGTGCAAATAGAGTGGTTCGGGGAACGAGAAACTGTGTCTCATCTCAGAATACGAAATTTGAATCACAGCTGTTTGCAATTTCACAAAAATCAAGATATAGCGTATAAAGTACGTAAATCTACAACATGAGACGTCCACTCTTCCTATCTTTCAAAAGACAGCCATTACAAAGAGTTTCCTTGCAACTAACAATCCGTTGTTAACAACCAGACATATCGGTGAACTTCTGATCCACAACCTAGAGTATTCAATACAAGACCATAGAGGAGTCGACCTGGTTGGCAAGTTGGTATAGCGCTGGCCTTCTATGCCCAAGGTTGCGGGTTCGATCCCGGGCCAGGTCGATGGCATTTAAGTGTGCTTAAATGCGACAGGCTCACGTCAGTAGATTTACTGGCATGTAAAAGAACTCCTGCGGGACAAAATTCCGGCACATCCGGCGACGCTGATATAACCTCTGCAGTTGCGAGCGTCGTTAAATAAAACATAACATTAACCATAGAGGAGCTTACAGTTTGTAAACATTATTCACTAATTATGCAAAACTAGTCTTTCAGGTGAAGCTCCCTGTAAAGCAGATTTGAATAATTTCAAGGGAAAAATTGTTCCCGGGTAGCTCAGTGGTAGAGCGCTGGTACGTTCAACCAGAGGTCCCGGGATCGATACCCGGCCCCGGAACAATTTTTCCCTTGAAATTATTCAAATCTGCTTTACAGGGAGCTTCACCTGAAAGACTAGTTTTGCATAATATATACGTTACTGTGTGCGTTAACAGAAAACCACAATTCCAAGTCACACAGAGATTGTGTGCACTCGATGTGGGTCTCTGGCGTTTCGTCAGCCCACGCGAGTTGTGTGGATATAAAGGGAAAAGTTGAGACGGTGTCGGGTGGAGTTCCCGGGTAGCTCAGTGGTAGAGCGCTGGTACGTTGAACCAGAGGTCCCGGGATCGATACCCGGCCCCGGAACAATTTTTTCCTTGAAATTATTAATTATTCACTAAATTTACGAAAATCTTTTATGTATGGATTATCCAATTTTTTCGATTAACCGTTCAGCCCACCCCCTTCATTACCACGGATAATAGAGGTTCTACTGTAGTACCAACTGGTTAATGCTTTCGAACCTGTTGCGTACTGGTTCTTACCCAGTTACAATGCTCAAGTGAGTTTTTGAACTGTACACAAAAGAATAGGGCGACAACAGGTATGGGGGAAAGAGCCTCAACGTACACTCTTCCCATTGTCCTAGTTTCACCTCTCCTACCTTTCAGTTAGCTCACATACCTGTACTTAGTCCGCACGTCTATCATTGGAAATAAAACAAACGCGTGGCGGAATCAGTTCCACGATAAGACACACAAGTATGTGCTCAAAAACGAATGGGAACTGCAGTAAGTTTGTGTTTCTCGTACGCTAAGAGCAAGGCATTTTGCACGTAATTCTGCTGGTGGTTTGTTAGCATTTTATGAATCTACGTATATATATAGGTCAGTTTCTATGTGATGCTTTTCCAATTCACTGTGGGCTAAAGCAGGGAGATGCACTATCACCTTTACTTTTTAACTTTGCTCTAGAATATGCCATTAGGAAAGTCCAGGATAACAGAGAGGGTTTGGAATTGAACGGGTTACATCAGCTTCTTGTCCATGCGGTTGACGTGAATATGTTAGGAGAAAACCCTCAAACGATTAGGGAAAACACGGGAATTTTACTGGAAGCAAGTGAAGCGATCGGTTTGGAAGTAAATCCCGAAAAAGACAAAGTATATGATTATGTCTCGTGACCAGAATATTGTACGAAATGCAAATATAAAAATTGGAGATTTATCCTTCGGAGGGGTGGAAAAATTCAAATATCTTGGAGCAACAGTAACAAATATAAATGACACTCGGGAGGAAATTAAACGCAGAATAAATATGGGAAATGCCTGTTATTATTCGGTTGAGAAGCTCTTATCATCCAGTCTGCTGTCCAAAAATCTGAAAGTTAGAATTTATAAAACAGTTATATTACCGGTTGTTCTTTATGGTTGTGAAACTTTGACTCTCACTTTGAGAGAGGAACATAGGTTAAGGGTATTTGAGAATAAGGTGCTTAGGAAAATATTTGGGGCTAAGCGGGATGAAGTTACAGGAGAATGGAGAAAGTTACACAACGCAGAACTGCACGCATTGCATTCTTCACCTGACATAATTAGGAACATAAAATCCAGACGTTTGAGATGGGCAGGGCATGTAGCACGTATGGGCGAATCCAGAAATGCATATAGAGTGTTAGTTGGGAGACCGGAGGGAAAAAGACCATTGCGGAGGCCGAGACGTAGATGGGAAGATAATATTAAAATGGATTTGAGGGAGATGGGATATGATGATATAGAATGGATTAATCTTGCTCAGGATAGGGACCGATGGCGGGCTTATGTGAGGGCGGCAATGAACCTTCGGGCTCCTTAAAAGCCATTTGTAAGCAAGTAAGTACGTATATATGCTAGCAGATGTTTTCTGAAATGAATATTGTCAAGTGAGATGACACATAACGGACTAGCTTGCATGTGTAGGCCCATCGAGATTGTTCCACAAATAGAAATCTTGATGAACTAGCACCAAAAAGGGTGAACACTGGATGCAGTCCATTTGTCTGTATAGTATCTTGTTTATTTATACAGGAAACTTGGAAAAATCTTTATTCATTGCCACTTCTGTCAGTTTATTTTAATTGATATATGAGAAGTGTATTTTGGTTATATTTCTTAATGAAATATCGTAGAAACCTTTATACATTACTAATTCTGTCAGCTTATTTTAACCAATATACGAAGAAGGTTATTGTGATTATATTTGATAATGAATTATAGCAAAAAAGTCTTTATTCATTATTAATTGTCAGTTTATTTTAACCAATATACGAAGAAGGTTATTTTGATTACATTTGATAATGAAATATAGCAAAAAAAGTCTCTATTCATTATTGTCAGTTTATTTTAACCAATATACGAAGAAGATTATTTTAATTATATTTAATAATGAAATGTAGAAAAAGTCTTTATTCATTGTCTGTTTATTTTAACCAATATACGAAGAAGATTATTTTAATTATATTTAATAATGAAATGTAGAAAAAGTCTTTATTCATTGTCTGTTTATTTTAACCAATATACGAAGAAGATTATTTTAATTACATTTAATAATGAAATGTAGATAAAGTCTTTATTCATTATTGTCAGTTTATTTTAACCAATATACGAAGAAGATTATTTTAATTACATTTAATAATGAAATGTAGATAAAGTCTTTATTCATTATTGTCAGTTTATTTTAACCAATATACGAAGAAGATTATTTTAATTACATTTAATAATGAAATGTAGATAAAGTCTTTATTCATTATTGTCAGTTTATTTTAACCAATATACGAAGAAGATTATTTTAATTACATTTAATAATGAAATGTAGAAAAAGTCTTTATTCATTATTGTCAGTTTATTTTAACCAATATACGAAGAAGATTATTTTAATTACATTTAATAATGAAATGTAGATAAAGTCTTTATTCATTATTGTCAGTTTATTTTAACCAATATAAGAAGAAAATTATTTTAATTATATTTAATAATGAAATGTAGAAAAAGTCTTTATTCATTATTGTCAGTCTATTTTAACCAATATACGCAGAAAATTATTTTGGTTATAAATGTGAGAAAAACAGGATAATGTAGGTCATGATTTTCTCGGTGCCCTACAGTCGGCGTCTTACCTCGTACTTCGTTTAGAAGTAAATAAAACAAGCTGTACGTGCTTCGTCACTTCTTGATGTTGTTTGCAAATAATGAAATGCACTGAAGTAGAGAAAAACAGCTACAGCGGGAGCACTGCACTACACTTCTCCGTTACAGGTACAGCTGAGTATGCGAGCGGGTCACTTCCAAGGCCTCCTGCCAGTTACCTACAGTACATCATATTTTAAGACCTAGACTTTATACTTTTTCCTTGTGGAAGCATTCTTAAACGGTTATGCATACATAATGGTCATGTTTATTACTTTGCAGATATAACCTACTCTTCGAACGATTTCTTTTTCAGGTTTAACACGGGAGAAACGTTTATGCTAACAACAGGAATCCAAGTAAATTTACATTCAGTTTTCTTCCACTGCAAACCCAGTACTTTCCTATTTTTTGCCTTCCTCTTAGTCTCCGTATATGGTCCATATACATGTCGTCTATCGTCTTCTGTCCCGAACTCTTCTTCCGTTCTCCATTTCTTCCAGTGTATCCTTCAGAAGGCAGTTTCTTCTCAACCAGTGACCCAGCCAAATCCTTTTCCTCTTTCTGATCAGTTTCAGCGTAAGTTTTCTTCACCCACTTTTTCCAACACAGCTTCGTTTCTTATTCTGTCTGTCCATTTCTCAAGCTCCATTCTTCTCCATATCCACATTTCAAATGCTTCTATTCGCTTCTCTTCACTTCGTCGTAACGTCCATGTTTCCGTCCCCATACAATGCCACACTCCACACAAAGCACTTCACTAGTCTCTTCCTTAGTTCTTTCTCCAGAGGTCCGCAGAAGATGCTCCTTTTTCTATTAAAAGCCTCCTTTGCCATTGCTATCCTCCTTTTGACTTCCTGGCAGCAGCTCATGTTACTGCTTATAGTACACCCCAAGTATTTGAAGCTGTGCACTTGTTCCACTCTCATTTCGAATTCGCAAGTTTTTTCTTCCTTCCTTTCTTTTTTACACTCTTTCTTTCATTTCTTCAAATCTTCAGCTTCGATTATTCGGAAGCCAAACCTGATTCAGTTGTTTAATATGCAACAGTTTAATAGGAAAGTCATATTTGGATCCTTCGTAAGCAGAAGATAAGCACAGGGTAATTTCAGTCAAGTGATGTGAAAAAGAGTCTAAACCTCTTTCTCTGGTCTCCCCAGAAGTATACAAAATGCTGAGTTGTATGCAGTCATTAAGAACTGGCTGTTGTCCGTTCTTACTGTAATTTATTTGTATAGTATTATAAATCAGAAAACTGTTTTTCAGAGCCGCCATTTTATAGTCGTTCCTGCAAAACGAACTTAGAACTCCAATTAACAGAAATTATGTAGCGTTACAATTCACAAACAGTTGAAGTTGTAAAACCGATAAAAAAAATAGTTACTTTTCTTTGTTTTATGGTCTTTGCTTTCTCCATGTGGCCAGTGCCGTGCAAACTAAGTGACGATGTTGTTTTCAGTGCCTGAGGTTTCGAAAGCTTGAAGGCGCTGAGACAGGGATGTTATTGTTACGTTACGTATTTTTTTTCTTTTTCGTTGTTGGTAACTCTATAGCATCTATTAGATGCTTTATGGTTGTGCTCTCAGATGGAGTTACTTGTTAACAATGTAACTCTGAAACTTGTGTTCAGGTTACTGCCCAGCGATGTATTTTTAGATTTGTGATGATTGGTTAATTAATATTAACCCGGCACACTCACATTCGTACAAATTTCCAGACTCTAAGACACCCAGGGAATTCCTCTTCTTCAAGAAAAATTCACTGAGAGCCGAGCCCGGGAATCGAACACGGGACCCGGGACCTCCTGATCTGGAAGCCAGCATGCTGACCAACAGACCACGGAGGCTGTCTATTTACGTATTTTATGAAATACGTAGTTGTAGAATATAATACTATACTGCAGTATTTACAAATAATAATGAAGTTATGTCACTCGGTGGCAATCATACAGCCTTATCTAATTTATATATTACTGTCCACAGCATACCTTATCGTGAAACGAGTGGGTCCGGGGTCAGATTCTGGTTGGGGCAAGTTAACTGGTTGAGGTTTTTCTCCGGGGTTTCCCTTTCAACCCGTTAAGAGGAAATGCTGGGTAACTTTCGGCGCTGGACCTAAGAAATTAAAAACACCGTTTCTTCTGGCTACATTTTATCCCCTTTTCACAAAATTTTGCAAATATTCAACCCCCCCCCCCTCCCAATTGTAAATTAAGTATAACAGAAATGTAAATAGCTGTAACTCTAAAATATTTTGTAAAATAAGGTTCTCTTCTATACTGGACAATCAATCAATAATAATAATCATCATCATCAATAGCTATCAGGGTTTAGGCCATTTGGCCTGTTCCGTCTCAGGTGAAAAGCTGGTCTCTCCATCGCTTCTTCGGACGTCCACGATCTCTGTATCCAAGGGATCTGTAATTTAATAATCTCCTGGGTAGTCTATCATTTGGCATCCGTAGAACATGCTCATGCCAGTTGCTCCGATACTTGTGGATTGTCTCTGTAATGGCTGCGATATTTAGTTCTTGTCGGATGTCTTCATTATATTTATGGTCATAGAGAGTGTAGCGTGCTAGCGGTCTTAGTAATCTCATCTCAGCTGCTTCTATGCTTTTCAGTTGACTAGTTGTTAGAGTCCAAGTTTCTGGTCCATATAGCAAAGTTGGAATGGCCATTGTTTTGTAGAATTTCAAAATTGTGTCTTGCCGGACCTTCTTAAACAGTGTATTTCTAATTGTTCTTAGCAGCTGTTGAAATTCGGCTAATTTATTATCTATATCTCGAGAATGAATATAGGAGAGATTACAGCCAAGGAAAGTAAAAGCATTTACTTCCTCTACTCCAGAGTTATTGATAACTATTTTAGTTCTTATAGAATTTTTACCAATAAAGGCCATGGTTTTTGTTTTGTGTATAGAAATTTCTAAATTGTACTCTTTTGCTTTTTGATATAACCTATGAATTGCCATTTGTAAGTTGTCTTCGGTGTTAGCTAATATAATTACATCATCTGCGTATAATAATAATAATAATAATAATAATAATAATAATAATAATAATGAAACACCCTGTATAAGATCTAACAATGTGCACAGTTTGAGGGGAGGTTTCGAATTGACCTCATTAGTAGTTACTTCTTTAGTATGATGAGAAAGTAATACAGTATTGATACGAGAAGCGTTAAGGCTGGTTCACAATGAAAAGGGAACGAGAACCAGAGTGAAAACGAGAAGCAGAGGACGTGGATATGAAAATTTTTGATTCGCAATAAACCGAGAACGTAGACGACTATGCATATCGATATGTATGTCAATAACGATATGTAAAGTCGATATTACGCATTCTGATGTTATTTGTGTATAATTGACCAATGGCGTTCTCTCATGAGTACAAGGCAGCCAACATAAACACAGGTTAACCAACTTCGAAATTTCAATTGAAACATTCCATTAGGTACGGTACTATAAATATGCCCATGCACCTTTATTATCACAACCTATTTTAAGTCTACCATGACGTAAAATAATTAGAGAAGAAACATTTGTAATAGAACAAAAATGAACACAACAGTAGTTATTGAATTGAAGCATGAATATGTAGTGTGTAATACAACCAATACAGTAATAAAATATGATTCACTTCCGATCGGTGTTCAAAGATGCAGCTATTGAAAGCCACGTATTCTCCTTCATTTTCTCATCTTTATACGAGGCGCGCCGCTTATCGTAAACGTGAGGATTTTCCTCAACACTCAATATTAGAATCTCATCAAATAAAACTTGCTCCATGCACAGAACAAAATAATGCATAGGTTATGTCACGGTCTTCTTGCTACAAAATATACGACGACAAAATAGCTTTTAGATGGCAATAGAATGAATCTAGTGGGCTGTGATCGGAAACGTGAACGCCAAAGTTGAAACTTGGCAAACTCTCCGTTCCCGATCCCGGGCTCCGGCAAGCTTTTCGTTAATTATGAATGCTCACATTTAAATGTACACATTTTAACAATTTTACCGTTTTCGTTCCGATTCTCGTTTCCGGTTTATTGTGAACCAGCCTTTACATGTACAAATGAAACGTTGGCTAGAATAAACGAAACATAGCTAATACATATGCATGATGACATCTGTAATCTATTCAGTATTGTATGTATGTATTTATTCACACTGCAATGGGTATATACCCGGTGGCAGTGGTAACTAATTACACTCAATAATGACAATAATAAACTTATTAATTAAAAATACAATTAATAATAATACTAATAATTAATACTAATAATAATAATAATAACAACAGGGAATATACTAAATTAAATGAAACGATCACTTAAAATAACATTTGAAATATTCTAATTTGTATCTTAAAACTAAGATCGAACTAAAACCCACGAGTATGATATGTTCATATCTGCACAAGTACCTTTCAAATTACACTCATTTCGCTGTCAACTCACTCACTGCACTGGAACTACGACACATTTCACTGATTCTATCCTGATTTCACTAACACTTCAAAAACATTTCACTGTTCAAATTCTTTGCACTGCCACTATAAACTATAAAGCTTCACTGACAGGAACACGTTTCACTTACACAGCACACTTCACTGATACAACACACTTCACTGACACAACATAATTCTTCACTGATACAACACTTCAATAACAACATATCATTTACACCCTTCAACTACTGTGTATAATTACCGTCTATTAGTAAGGTCCTTAAGCCTATTTTTAAACGCATTTTTGGTTGTTGGTAAAGCCTTTAGTAAGTCTGCAAGTAAAGCATTCCAGTCCCTGATAGTACGATTGAGAAAAGAAAACTTTCCAGTGTCCGTCCTCTGTCTTCTTTCCCTCAATTTATAAGAGTGGTCGTTCCTTGAAGAGTAATTTGGCGGCTGCAACCTATTTTCTATTTCTCTCCAGGCAGGTATGTATGGTGTATGTAGATCATAATTCAATACTATTCGTGCCACAGTGGCCGAATTGAATATTCATTTTAAACCAGTGGTACCGTTACTTATGGTGCAGGCCAATTGGCGTGATGGAATCTCAGACTTTCAGTTCTGTTAATGTAACTAACATCGAAGATACTTCAACACGCCTTGAATAAGTCGCCAATCTTAATATATGTGGCATGAAACAAAACTGTTGTGATGCTGTATATCTATTCCCGGATTTCCTGAGCATGTGCTTTCAGGATTCGCCCTTTCGGTTGTCCTGCTAGCCTTTGTTTTCAGGGTTCGCTGGTTCAAACTAGGGCCAGGGCGATTGATTATAAAGAACGATACGTATTTTCTTAGCATGGTTCTGCCGAGATGTAAGTAAAGCAATAGAATAAACGCGAGAAATCTCCTTGAACTTGAAAATATCACTGTGTGTGTATCGAATACTTAGTCCAGATTTGAGAGGTTACGTTTCGAAAAACAGGCATATTTATCAACAGTAATCACAGTAGAGGTTTTGATTTATCTAGAGCAGTGTTTCTCAAACTATGGTCCGCGGACCACCTGTGGTCTTCGAGGTCTGCCCTTGTGGTCCTTCAAAAAAGACAGAAGAAAAAATAAAATTCGAACGAATTGCGTATCACACTATAGCTGAAAATCTCGAGAGTTTGGAAATGACACATGGCAATCGAATTTCACTTTTTCTCCCAGTACAGAGATTTTATAAAAAATTTTTTTACCCTACCCGTCTATCGACTTCCCATTCTACTTCAGCAACAAAAGAGGGATTTAAAGCACTATATATGTGGTGTTTCTCGCCATCTTTTCCCTGCACATCTGGCGCCGCGCCTGTAATCCAGCCAAGGACCATCCGGATTCATAACAGAGGACCTAAGTACCGAATCTTAATTCAGTTTTAAAATATAAGCATACTGGTATTAAAATATGGTACGAAAATGATAAATTTGCTTTCGACGGGAACAAGAGTAAGGTGGTCCGCGGAACTGTGCTGACTTAAAAATGTGGTCCCCACTTCAAAAAAGTTTGAGAAAAGCTGATCTAGAGAAAATCAAAACTCCAGTGAGATTTAATTGAATATTTCAAAATTAGCAGAAAACATATACAGATTAGAAGAAATATGACACTCTAATACAATGAACTATTAATGGACTTGATAAAATTCTATTTCACTAATGTTAGCTTCACCAAAACGTCTGAACGGAGCCGCCATTTTCAATTGACTATCTATGCGGGAAATAAATGACGATCGCAAAACATGTTTTATAGGCCTAGTACCGTAAAGAATTTGCAATTTGAAATGTTGGAAAACAAAAAAACCAATGGTAGAGAGGTGATAAAAACAGAAGAAAGTAATTATATACATATTAGAAGAAATAAAGTACTCTAATACAATAAAATATTAATTGACTTACTAAAATTCTGTTTCACTAATGTTAGCTTCACCAAAACGTTTGAACGGAGTCGCCATTTTCAATTGACTATCTATGCGGGAAATAAATGACGATCGCAAAGTATGTTTTATAGTACCGTAAAGAATTTGCAGTTTGAAATGTTAGCAAAGAAACAAATGCTAAGGAAGTGATAAAAACAAACAAATGCTAGGGAAGTGATACAATTGTGCGATAAACAGCCATGATTAGTTGTAAAAAATTGCACAAAATTGTAAAAATTGTAGAAAATTACTAAATTGTAAAACTGTAAAAATTTGTAAAAATTGTAATATTGTAAAATTTTGACTTGTTCCACATCTTAAAGCTTCATTGCTCATGTAAGATCTATGGAATAAAATGAATGAATGAATCAATGAATGAATGAACACGTCCTTTCGTACTGTTTTATTGGTCAAAAGTAGTATGACATAATAAAAGTGTAATAATCACTAATAATTTTTTATTTTATAGATGCTGAAAGATTTTTCTATTTTTATATTGAACATTGTTCATGTTTATAAATGCAAAAATGTTATGTTAATAAGATTTTGTTTTTTGCAAATCATCTCGCGTCCCCCCTCAGCTCTTTACAGACCACACCTGTGGAGTAACGGTTAGCGCGTCTATCCGCGAAACCAGGTGACCCGGGTTCGACTCCCGGTGGGGGCAAGTTACCTGGTTGAGGTTTTTTCCGGGGTTTTCCCTTAACTCAATATGAGCAAATGCTGGGTAACTTTCGGTGTTGGACCCCGGACTCATTTCACCGGCATTATCATCTTCATCTCATTCAGACGCTAAATAACCTAAGATGTTGATAAAGCGTCGTAAAATAACCTACTAAAAAAAAGGTTCTTTACACGACCCCCACTTTGGGAACCACTGCTCTAAATGAATGTTTTCATTCCAAGTTTGATTTTTAATCTAGCTACTGTTTTAGTTGGCGAAACTTATAGCATTATTTAATATTTAAGGATTAATAACATTATTATTATTATTATTATTATTATTATTATTATTATTATTATTACTTACTTACTTACTGGCTTTTAAGGAACCCGGAGGTTCATTGCCGCCCTCACATAAGCCCGTCATTGGTTCCTATCCTGAGCAAGATTAATCCAGTCTCTATCATCATATCCTACCTCCCTCAAACCCATTTTAATATTATCTTCCCATCTACGTCTCGGCCTCCGTAAAGATCTTTTTCCCTTCGGCCTCCCAACTAACACTCTATATGCATTTCTGGATTCGCCCATACGTGCTACATGCCCTTCCCATCTCAAACGTCTGGATTTAATGTTCCTAATTATGTCAGGTGAAGAATACAATGCGTGCAGCTCTGCGTTGTGTAACTTTCTCCATTCTCCTGTAACTTCATCCCTCTTAGCCCCAAATATTTTCCTAAGAACCTTATTCTCAAACACCCTTAACCTATGTTCCTCTCTCAGAATGAGAGTCCAAGTTTCACAACCATACAGAACAACCGGTAATATAACTGTTTTATAAATTCTAACTTTCAGATTTTTTGACAGCAGACTAGATGATAAAAGCTTCTCAACCGAATAATAACAGGCATTTCCTATATTTATTCTGTGTTTAATTTCCTCCCGAGTATCATTTATATTTTTTACTGTTGCTCCCAGGTATTTGAATTTTTCCACCTGTTCAAAGGATAAATTTCTTTTTTTTATATTTCCATTTCGTACAATATTCTGGTCACGAGACATAATCATATACGGTACTTAGTCTTTTCGGGATTTACTTCTAAACCTATCTCTTTACTTGCTTCCAGTAAAATTCCCGTGTTTTCCCTAATTATTATTATTATTATTATTATTATTATTATTATTATTTTTTTTTTTTTTTTCATTTGCTACTACTACTGCAGTCATTTGCAACATATCGAAACCGGGGTTTTACGGGCAGTATAAAGCGTATTATAGGTTGCGACCCATTTGTTTTAATGTAAGATTCTTGCCGTTTGAGTAAAAATCAAAGAAAATACAGATTATGAATTATTTATTCCTACTGGAAGTTCAGATTACGAGCGATTTTTCCTTCCCACTTTTCGCTTTCTTTCTGAAAAAGAAAACTCGTTCAAAATTAATCCGCTTGTATCCTTTTCATGCTGCATAATGGAGTATTTACCACGAGAAAGTGCGCCATTTGGTAGGCATGGCAACCCTTCTTTATATCGGCATTCAGAACATGTGAAACGCGTCAACAAAACTTTTAAAACCATGCAAAGACCGTGTTATGAATTTTTAAACACCTTTCATACTGTCTGAATGGCTGAAGTATCAATTCATCGCAGGTGATGAAAAATGCAGACACGTTACATGCAGCTGTAGAAATCGTGTGACAATTGAAAGCAAGGACTGTTACTGTCTTTCGGTATCACAGATTGAATCTCGTCTGTCCAGCTACAGATCTTATTTCTAGATTTCATTGCTGTTTTGATCGCATTCATGTTTTCTTTTCGCTATGGAATCCTTAATATGGTTTCTCCGGGAAGAAAATGAATAACATTTTTTTCCCATTAGCGATTTTATAGTATTTCCGACATCCATTTAATATGTTCATACAGTACTGTCACTAAGAGAACGAACCAGTTCTAGCACTAATTGTAGCACGTGTTCTGGTAGCAGTGTTGCTAGGTCTACAGGGGAAGCAACAAGCTGATTATTGTATTATTAATTAGCAATATTAACATTGCAAACAATATTGCAATTATAATAAAAGCATCATGAATTTAACCCGGTCAGCGACAATGACATTTGCACAAATGACGACGAAATGAGTCCCAGGTCCGATGCCGAAAGTTACCCAGCAATTCTGCTTCAACTGGTTGAGGAAAACCTCAACTGTATAGTAACTTGTTCTAACTTGAGATTTGAACCCGGACCTATCTGTCTCACAGTCAAACGTGCTAACCGATAATCCATTTTTGTAAAGATATTATTTCAATTTTTTGTATTTAGTGTGTTCGCTTGCACCCCGTTAATGACGGTGTGACTAAAACGTAAAGAAAATAATTTATCGAATGTGATCAACCGGTAGCATTAGGGCTATTCCATATGAAATCGATCAGTAAAAAACCTCGCATTTTTTTGTACTCTAATTTTTTCCCTACTTATACAAGGTGCTGAGGGGAGTGCATTTTCAAAAATATACTATCGAAAGTCAAACGGTTTTCGTACTATTGAGCGACAAATTTAGCGTATTTTATAAAAACAAGCCTCTTTCAGCGCTCAGAACTCTGGAACCATTTACTGCAGAACATTGAACGGGAGCTTATTTTGAAGCTGACATTTGGTAGGTTATGATAAGAAGTAATTCTTATTTTTATTGTGTACAGAGAGACAGATAATCTGATTTTACTTACTTTTAGGCTTTTTGCCCATTTGTAAAAATGTAAAAAAATATTGAGAAAAAACCTTGCATTATTAAGAGGGATTCGGCATTGTTTGCTTAGTGGTATGGCAATAAGTTTCGGGGGTATTAAATAAATTATTTTCATACGCCTGGACTTGGAAGGCGCAGTACCGCTCGCACTAGCCGAGAGCTGAAGATAAGCGGGCATTGGGCGTCATTTTACTCCTGTGTTTATGTAAACCCGTGATAAAGCTACCTCAGCTATGCGCTACTAGACGAAACATCACGTGTTTGTGTCTCCTGGCCTTGCTTGCCTAGGCCAGCTCCCGCCTCACAGTCAGCTGGTTAGCTCACGCGCGTACTATTTATTTTCTTTATTTGATTTTTCAATACTTTCTTATTAACGTTGCACCAGTAAAAAATATGTGTTTATTTGTACTTTCATAGTGGAATCTAAACATATATTTTAAAAATATTTTTTCCTAGCCAAAGGCATCTTAATGAAGAAAAATCTAAATTTCTCCATTTCCATAAAAAGTAAGAAAAACTGTTTACATGTCAGTATAAACTTTAACTTTTCAGCTTCAAAACAAGCCATGATTTTGATCATTGGGTGAAAGGGTTTCGGAGCTACAACAGTTTAAAGTTGCTAATTTTATGAAAATACGATACATTTAAATATTTTTAATTTAAACACTATGAAGTTCTGATGCCTCAAACTTTGCACAAAGCATTGTATCACAGTTGTCTACGGACAGAAAATGTTTCATTGTATTTAAAAATTGCAAGGTCAATTTTCTCTATATTTCGGTCGATTTGAGATGGAATAGCCCATTGAGTGCAGCAACAGTCCATTGCGTTGTTATTTCACATTGTCAGGAGTTTGCCCACTCTAAATATTTCCTCTGCAATTTTTCTATGCAGAATACAAATTCGCACCGTTGTGGTGTTATGTTATTATCGCCTTGCACACGTTATCAGGAAGTGAAAGGCAAACATTATCAGCGGCGTAATATCGATAAACTGAGTGATGAGTCACGGAGCGGCAGATAAAACACGAGATAAGTCAACTGACAGCTTCTCTGTAGCCTTGTAAGAAATAACTGGTGACGATCTTCTCAGAGTACTTCGATCTTCAATGAAACCACAACTATCAGCATCAAGAAACCAACTACTTGCACCTAACTTTGTGCAGTTGATAGACATATCTGGAATTGTAAAGGTTTTCCACATGCTTATTGCCCTTTTATCATTCTGTTGAGTATTGTAGATTTCTGCCTTTTTGTTAGCCCAAATGGTACCCTTCTGTTTGGTTCGTACACTTTTGGCTCTTTGTTACCTTGCACAACAGTTTTCTGCTGGTTGTTGACTTCTGGTTCATTCTAAGCTCACATTACACTCAACTATTAAGTTTTGTATACTTCGGTCCATTGTTACCTCACACGACAATCTTCTGCTGGATTGTAATCTGAACACTTTTGGCTCTTTGTTACCTTGCACAGCAGTTTTCTGCTGGTCGTTGACTTCTGGTTCATTCTAAGCTCACATGAACTCAACTATTAAGTTTTGTATACTTCGGTCCATTGTTACCTCACACGACAATCTTCTGTTGGCTTGTAGTCTGTACACTTTTGGCTCTTTGTTACCTTGCACAAGTCTTCTGGTGGTTGTTGACTTCTGGTTCATTCTAAGCTCACATAACACTCAACTATTAAGTTTTGTATACTTCGGTCCATTGTTACCTCACACGACAATCTTCTGTTGGCTTGTAATCTGTAGACTTTTGGCTCTTTGTTACCTTGCACAACAGTCTTCTGCTGGTTGTTGACTTCTGGTTCATTCTAAGCTCACATGAACTCAACTATTAAGTTTTGTATACTTCGGTCCATTGTTACCTCACACGACAATCTTCTGTTGGCTTGTAATCTGTAGACTTTTGGCTCTTTGTTACCTTGCACAACAGTCTTCTGCTGGTTGTTGACTTCTGGTTCATTCTAAGCTCACATGAACTCAACTATTAAGTTTTGTATACTTCGGTCCATTGTTACCTCACACGACAATCTTCTGTTGTCTTGTAATCTGTAGACTTTTGGCTCTTTGTTACCTTGCACAACAGTTTTCTGCTGGTTGTTGACTTCTGGCTCATTCTAAGCTCACATGGCACTCAACTATTAAGTTTCGAATACTTCGGTCCATTTTTTACCCCACACGACAATCTTCTGTTGGCTTGTAGTCTGTACACTTTTGGCTCTTTGTTACCTTACACAACAGTTTTCTGCTGGTTGTTGACTTCTGGTCCATTCTAAGCTCACATGACACTCAACTATTAAGTTTTGTATACTTTTGTATACACGACAATCTTCTGTTGGCTTGTAGTCTGTTGACTTTTGGTTCATTGTTACCCCACAAAGCCACTCTTCTGTTATGTATCTTAGACTTCTGGCTCAATGTTGCATCACATGATACGTTTTTATTGGACATTGAAGATTAATTTGTTAATGGCTCTCATGAAACTTGCCCATTGTGCAGTGATCATTGATTTGTTACTAGCCGTCATCAGATTTGTCTATTCTAAAATGATAATTGTTGTTTAGTCAACTATCCGAAGACAGGTCTGAACCTCACAAGTGATACCAAGAAGGCACCACTTATGAGGCGTCTAGGAGATAATGGGGTATGATGACCAGTTCCTTTCCCCTTCCATTGCATACATCACCAACTAGCTATATATTACCAGATATTACACTAATCAGACTTCAGATGCATACAAACAATTGTTCTTCCTCTGACACATATCGTCAAGTGAGATGTACTGCCTGATAATAGATCTAGGCCAACGTATAAATGAAAATTGTTGGTTCATTATATAAACCCAGTTTCTTTACACTATTTATTTATACTGAATTTATTATTATTATTATCAGATAAAAGCGTCGTAAAATAACCAATTATTATTATTATTATTATTATTATTATTATTATTATTATTATTATTATTATTATTATTATTAACATTCGTTCATTACCGACTAAAGATCACTTTCACTAGTAAAGAAAAATTTTCAGGAGTGGAAAAGCAGGAACTATGATTTGTATAATTAATGTAATGTTGCTGGAAAATAAAACAAACATTTAAAAATGCTGTAAAAGTTAATAAGAATCGGACAAAATTATTTTTAATGATCTCCCCACTCCAAAAAATATATATAAAAATTATATTTTCTTTATTTATAACATAAAAATAATTATTGTGCTAAAGGGCGTCGTTTTCAAGTTGAAAGAAAAAAATGACATCATCAATATCCGTCCCCCAGATGATGATACTGGATGTGGTGGCTACACTGCTTTCCACTTCGCATTCGATTGTTGCACATCCACATCAGGCTTATCGTGGTCTTGGAGGTCGAGATTATAACAGGTTTATTGTCATTTAGAAATTGTTTGCTTACGTCCGTTATCTCCTTTAACAGAAGTCTGTTCGTCATAACTCAGCATAATAAACCCACCACTTTCCCACAGATTGGCAGGAGGAGCATTTCTTTACGGAAGTTAAGTCTAAACCTGTTCGTTCATTGCGTCGCAAATGCAGGAAAGAAAGGCAACGTTGCACAGCATTTTTGTTGTGGACTGAATGGAAAGAGCTTCTTAAGTATGTGAAAGATACATTTTATTTTTCTTTATGCTCGACCATGCCGAAATGTAGTAATTATACACCTGGTAGTAGCCCTTTAATGCACCTCATTAAAGTATACCCATTCATTATAGTTCAGTTGTTAAGCCAATCAGAAATCACCATTGTAGCATTATAAAGGCGCAAGTATCGATTATTCTCGGATATGCAATCGAAAGACAACTAGCGAAACGTCACGGAGGCTGGAAATCCAATACTGTCGCAGAAGGTTATGTTCTGTTACTATAATAATTAGCGTTAATTGTAAATAATATTCAAATAAATTCAATTTGTCATCTCGTTTTTCAATTCTAAATCAATTTCCAGGTTATATCAAGATTAATGTTCATGTTATTCTTTAGATTATAGGTCAATGACATTCGTTCCTCGGAAAAAAATCAATACTTTCGCGTCTGCGCACATCTCACAATTTAGAAGGTCAGTTCCGCTCCTCACTTAGATAATCATAACATGAATACTTACGAATAAATTCAAGTTAGAAATATGGTCGAGCATAAAAAGTCGTATGAAACTTGCCTATAATGGTAATTAAAACGCTCGTATGAAAATTATGAAACTCGCTTGCGCTCGTTTCATAAACAAACATACTCGCGTCTTAATTACTACCATTATAGGCTCGTTACATAATGTACTATTTTCATTTTATTTATTTTATGTCGCTTTAATTTAGGAAGTCCTATCGCGATATACATATTCTATTGTGCATACTACTTTCTTTGGGAGAAAGAAATGAGAGGGCAAAATTCCACCGAGTCAGTATACAGATTTCGGTGTCTCACTTTTTTAACGGTCACCAAATTTAATCCAGCCCAGTTGCAGGAATTGCGTCTCGCCGATACATAGGATTGAAGTACTATACCTGCAGATTTTAACTGCTTATTTCTTGAATAGAGACCAAAAAACATTCTAATACCATATTAGTCCCAAATGAACATTTTTTCGAAAAAAAAAAAAATTCTCCTAAATGCTAACGGTCTTACTAGCGATGGATGTATAAACAGCCTGTAACTATACATGGGAATTGCTTTGCAGTAGTTATATACACGAAAATTCTTGTTTAAGCGTTGTATATAGAGAAAAAAATGGCCGCCCCTCTAACAGCTGTTCGTATCGACTGTCACTAAATGACTGTGGTTGCCTAGTAACCGCAGAAGAACAAACCAAAGAGCACAAAATAATTAGAATATTGCTGTAGCTGTACTCTTTGACAAAAATATAGCTTGGTAATCGATCGATCAGGCCCAGTTGTACTATCGGTACTTAGCGCGGCACACTAGCATATACTATCGGATGCAGTAGAGAACCTCAGTTATTCTATTACCTTTCGTCATGAAGTAATGACGAAACTATGACGTAGCTGTGTACACGACATAATATGTAGTGATCATTAGTAAGGAATTTACACAAGACTTATAAACGAGGTATTCATTGTGTAAGTATGAGACAGCTAAACGTCTGTGTAAGAGTTTTTATTAATTAAGACCGTAAATGTTTTACTCTATAAGTACTGTCCCTACTTTTTTTTTGAATTCATTTTGAAAATTCCAATAAGTCTATTAATAAATTAAAAAAGAATGGTATTCAATCACATGACTTATCTTTAATGCTAAGTATGCAATTATAAATTTACATTGTATTCTAAAATTGTTAACGTTTTCACCATTCTAGTATGGCATCTTCAGACATTGTTATTACAGATATCTTGTGAAATAAAAAACATTGCATTAAAACTGTGGTGAAAGATTTTTACATAATATCAAAGTATAGATTGTTGACGTAAATATTAAAAAAAAAAAAAAACATTAAAAACGGTAAGACACTTAAGTGTACCAATTAAAATCTAATTTAAAATATGCAGATTTAATTAAGTTAAGTAACCATATCATACTACTATTATAGATATATTAATTTGTCCTCCGGAATTTTTCTGTAATATTGACACTTAATTCGTCCGGCACCGGGGATCGAACCCGGGTCCTTGGTTCTACGTACCAAGCGCTCTGACCACTGAGCTACACCGAATTCAATCCACAGCACCGGATCGAACCCTCCTCCCTCGATGTTTCCTTTATATGCCTAAATTCGAGTCAGGCCACAAAGGGAAACATCGAGGGAGGAGGATTCGATCCGGTGCTGTGGATTGAATTCGGCGTAGCTCAGTGGTCAGAGCGCTTGGTACGTAGGGACCCGGGTTCGATCCCCGGCGCCGGAGCGAATTTTTCTCCTTAAATATTAATTGTCAATATTACAGATATTATTTTGTAGGACAAATTAATAAATCTATAATATTCAGAACACTAGCCAATTAAATAAATGATACTTCTGAATAGTTCATTCTCTGTTTGTAATATTCTTTTACCCTTAAAACTAAAGAAAAAAGGTATTTTACTAACAACTTCAAATTAGTGTAGCTTTGAAAATATTGAGATTAGGACAAAAGTTTATATGACATTTTTTGCCCAGAATATCTTCGGAAATAAGCTCCATAAGTGACGGTAAATCCTCGTGAATCACCCTGTATATGGATATTGATGTTTGTAAAATGAACTGAGTGGCCTATGATGGAGAAACTGAAAATGTTACTAGAGTATATGTTGTATGAAATATTGTACAAAATAGTAATATGCGTTACAAGAGCGGTATGTTGAAGTTTTCATGTTCGAGGAAAAGTTTGAAAAAGCGAAACGTAGTTGAGCTTTTTTTAATTTCCGAGAATTGAAAGAAAACATACCGCTCGTGTATCGTACATTATTTTGTGCGAAGATCGTTTATTACATACCTGAAAGAGGAATTTCTAATTAGTTGCAATGAAATCTCCATCTTGGTTTCTGTTCAATGACTGCAAATTTGCAAAACAAAAATATCTATCTTCAACATTGTTGCTTTAAAATGTTTTCTGTGTTTACTATACTCCAGCAGGCCGTGATATACATCTGTCTTTTTTTTTCCTCCAGTCTATGGAATCTTGTTGATTTTTTCACGGCTTCCTTAATGTTACTTGAATCACGAATGCAGTAACTTTAGTGGAGTTGTAGAATTTACTTAATTTTTGCAAGTATTTAAAAACAATAATTAACAGTGCAATTTAGGTGAAATTGCAGTGGTAAGTTTCCAATTTATAATTATTACTATATTGAACGTCTCTAAAAATAATATGTTAAAAGCCTAAAGCAGTAAAATCAATATGTCACTTAAGCGGTAAGAAGAGGGAAATTGTAATGTGTGTTAGGTTGGGAATACTGAATGTGGAATTTTGGACTTTCCGCGGATTGGATTCGTGCGGAAACCAAGCAAATACGCACGATCTCGCACAAATAGTAATTACACTGATTTATTTTTCGAATAGAATTATTATTAAAAGTTGATTAATGTATGTATGAAGCAGCTGTCGCAATGATTGAGTTGTAACTTTGTTATGTATCATATGTACATATTAGATACTACGTAGAGCTGGATTACTTATACTGTGATATTACGTATTTGATATACCGATGGGTGATTTATACGCAAGCTGCATGGTGTGATGGAGTTAACAGGTGCCGTTTGCAGGGACGTGCCAAGTGTCTTCTTCATATTTAAGCGGGGATGTCGATAACTGGGTTAATGATGTTTTTTGCTTCCTGGCTCGTAATCCAGTGTGTTAAGGAACAGCCTTCACTCACCTGGAGTGCCGGCGCCGGGGACAGGGGAGAGCGCAGCATTTGGTTAGCGTGTCGTACGAGTGTGGACTGACGTGGTGACGTCACAAATTCGTTCATCGCTCGAATCAGAAACGGGAGTCGCAGGAATGCGCGGATTGTTTGAGGGCTTTGGCCCGATTTCACCAACATGTTATTAATCCACAATTAACTAATTGTAATCTATCTATATACTAATAATAAATCTGTAGCCGAAATTTTTCTGGTAATTTTCGATTTTCCAAAAATAATTCGTCCTAACATATATAATTAACCACGCTGAAACCGAAAATCGCTTTTTTGAAATTTTTGTTTGTATGTCTGTCTGTATGTTTGTTACCTTTTCACGCGATAATGGCTGAACCGATTTATATGAAAATTGGAATATAAATACAGTTCGTTGTAACTTAGATTTTAGGCTATATGGCATTCAAAATACATTATTTAAAAGGGGAGTTATAAGGGGGCCTGAATTAAATAAATCGAAATATCTCGCTTATTATTGATTTTTGTGAAAAATGTTACATAACAAAAGTTTCTTTAACAATAATTTGCGATAAGTTTTATTCCTTGAAAAATTTTGATAGGCCTGATATTTAATGAGATAAATGAGTTTTAGAATTAAAATAACTGCCATCTAAGGCCGTGTAATGAATTAAAAAAGAAATGACTTCGTCTATAAGGGGCCTTGGACAGCAACAATCGAAAACTATGAAAGATAGCCTACAGAGAATGTTTCTGTGTTTGTATGAAGTAATATCGGAAGCTAAATTAACCGATTTGTATAATTAATTATTATTTCACCATTGGAAAGTGTAGTTTCTCTAGATGGACATAATGCTATAATGTTATTTCAGTAACTTCTGAGTGAATCGAGGACAGGTAAGATTAAAATAGCTTCTTATGCGCAGAAAACTTGATAGGCATTCATTTTTCCTGTATTTCCTAAAATAATTTTTATGACCAATTGAGTGGTCTCTGGATCAAAATGATCGCATTTTAATTACGAAAATACAATTTAAATTAAGTAACATAATAAACGATTTATCCTTATATCAAACACGAATGTTCCCTGGATCAAATGTCCTATTTTAATTATGTAATTACTATATATTTATTTCTAACGGGTGCAGCGGAGCCGTACCCGTGCGGATTTTAATAAATGACCCGTCATTTTGAAGCTTGGAACCCAAAGTTTTTCAGAAAAATAGTAATTTTCAGTGAAATGTCAATTTTCCTACATCATTTTCCTATTTTCCAAAATCCATCTTTCGTCAGTTTTGACAACTAATTAATTGCATTTCAGTATAAAACAAAACACACACTACAATAAACAATAGACTATTACACGAAGGCCATGACCTACAGGATTGCTGACATAGAGTTCAGATGGCTCAGATTCTTTCGCATCATAATGCCAATATGTCGATCTTCATTTGTGTAATTTTTTGATAACGTACAAAAATAATTTACAGGTGTGATTCTCTGGTCTGTAGTTTTCCGAGTACAGCTGTGTATTGGATATTAAGAACTCCAAAACTTAAGAATGTTTGATGATATTATTACCATTAAAAATGAAATATTATTATAGATAATGCAACACATAATGCTATACTGATATATAAAAGTGAAACCTTTCGGGGCTTTATGTAAGTAGAGGCAGAGAAAGAATATTTTATATTAGATCTTCATTTCTATAATTTACTGAGTAACGGCTATAGACCTATATAACCTTATGTTACTAAAAACTATAAAACTTACGTAAGGGAACAATATTGTTATTAAAAATGAAATACTTTTACAATTATTAATCAAGTGGTGTGAGTCCTTTTCATATATGTAATGGCAGTGTGATATAGATATTTATATGTCTGATTCTCTAACTTTCCTTGGTAGTAATTGAGTCATGCTTCCTATTTTAGCTGCGTCTTTAAACTACATCAAAATTAAATTCATATTCCTTTGGTTTAATTGATTAGATTTGTGATCGCTGCCAAGCATATTTTGTTGTATGGAAAATAGCATGCCATTTCACTTCTTGCTACCGTGATGAGTAAGTTTATTTCCCGCAACCAGCAACGAATGAAACACTGAAGCTGCTAACGATTTACGATGGACAATTTTATTTAGGGCGCATATAAGATTCTACAACTCTGACATATCATTCGCCTCATTTTCCGCATCTCAGCAATAGATTCCTCAGAACAGCCTATATTACAGAAAATATACGGGATAACATTCATTGTTACACAAATTAATCCAGCAGTATTTGGTAGATCAGTATTGTCTGGAAGAAGCGCAAAAAATTACAATTCATAAGAAAAGACCAAAAGGTATTACTTACTGATAAAATAAGAGGCCTACAAGATTTTGTAGTCTCTTGATCACCTCAGCAAGAGCTCTTAGTGGGAAAAAGTGGTTCTGCCCTCTACATTTCAGGGTAGTTCACGAAACATGCAGCAGCTATACCAAGATGCTAAGTCTTTTGTTCAAAGCATGACAAACCTTACATTTTCTTAACTTTCACATACAATCCGCAATAACTCGAAATAGCTACTGCATTACTCCCACATGAAAAACTCACTGATCATCCTGCCATTGTTACTAGCGATTTCGCATTGAAACTCAAGAACTGAAGACGGATAGGTTCAAGGAAAAGTATTTGGCATAAAAAAAAACATTCAGAGGGAGTATGTTTCACTATTATGGAAGGAAATAACTATCAAAATATCTGGTATTCTTCATTGAAAATAAATCTGAACAATTTTTATTTCAACTTTTTATGGACTTAGTTTGCAGCAATTGCTGCACAAGCCACTAGTTTAAATAATATTATGAAGTACTTAACTACCATTTGGAAATTCTAAATCACCTTCTGTATCTGTGCTAGTAAAAATATATTATGCTTACTGTATGTTTTGTTTAGCGTAAATCTCATTTGCAAATCTTTTTCGTCCATTGTATTAAAATAAACTTTTTCGGAAATTATCCTCACCCGTCTTGGTAAGAAATCATTTTCAAATTGAAACAAATGTTAAAAACACACTAACACGTTTTTTATTAACAAATGCTGAAATTTTAATAATGTTAACATTCTTTCGTGCATTTCAGTTCCACCGATTTCAAGATGGATGTTGACTACCATTTTGTTAACTGCTGAAAACTGGGAATGATATGAATCAGGGAGGCCGTGACGGAACCAATGTTTTTCTGAACGCGTTTCGGCCGTTCCACATAGAGAAATCCTGTGCAATACACTGTCTCGAAAGTCATGGTGGGGAGGATTATATTTTTTGAATGAATGTAGCTAGAACGTAATATTGGTGCCGGATGAAAATAAAACTCTCTTAAGTATTTCGTCTGTAAGTTTGAGGTACTGAATAAAACAAAAGACGGTAACAGTCGAACAAATGCAATTTCCGTTATTGCAAATTATTAATTATACAAGATGGATGTTCAAAGAAAAGTGCAATATGTTTCGTGGCTGGCAAAATTTCAATCGGTAATTTTTAAACTGTAGTTCGCGGACCTCTGGAGTCAGAGACCTAATAGTTGAGGTCCGTAAATGAGATTTAAAACAGAAATTTGATTTATTTCTTTATGAAAAGTAAAATACAAATACAATGCAATCCCGGCAATGAATTTATCTCAATTTCATAAAAATTTAGTTGTAAATTTGTTTTTTTTTTATTAAGAGTAATTTTTGCAAAGTTTGTAAACTGAACTTCAGTTTGTTATAATATGTAAATTGAGAAACAAATAGCTTATATTACATGACAATATTTTCATACCTTGACTAAGCGAAAGTTTAAAGTTGATGTGTTAAGGGTTCTGGTAAATTGCACGTCATATGAAAGAGGTTCTAGAACTCGTGAATTTTAAGAACCGCTGATATATATCATTGTTAACAATTAATAAATTATGAAAGCTATCTTAGAACTGTTCTGAAAAGTTTACATAGACATTTTATTCTTAGCCCTTGTTAACAGTTCAGTATAAAATGGATCCTAAGAGCTATGTTTAGAAATAGCGGGAACCATGTCCTATTGACTAAACGTCATTAGGTCACGGCCTCTGTAACTATGTAGAGGACGATTCTGTCTGTGAAATCATTGCAATACATTTTATTCATAGACATTCTTGACAATGAGGTATGAAAACGATACTAGCGGCGGTTTTCAAAAGCATACATGACCACGTTTTACCGACGAAATGCCAAATATTTCACGGCCTTCTGTAACAATACAGAAAAGGATTCTATGTAAACATTGCAGCGCATTTTATTTTTAGGCATAGTTAACAGTAGGCTGTAAAAGCGATCTTGGCGGTGCTTTCAGAAGTTTATACTGCCACGTTTTGCTGATGAAATTTGCTCTATTTCATGGCCGCATGTAACAATGTAGAGGACGGTTGTGGCTGTAAGTTTGCGATGTTTACACGTCGTGACTATATAGTACTTACCACAGGATTGCATGGTGGATCCAGGGGGCTCGGCTAAAGCTGTAAAAATGAATTGACCCGTACAGGCCGTGGTATCTGACCTCGCCGCCCATGCACTGGCCCCTATATAAATCTTAAAAGTCGGTTCACAGCTGCCCGGCTAGATGTATTCCACTCAAAGTTGCATTGCTCCTTCGCTCGTCATTATGAAGATCTGTTTTTCCAGGCAGTTGTGGGTAATATTGTTCGCAAAATGCCCCTTTCCTTCATAATAAATTCCTTCTTGAACCTAAATTTCCCTAAACATAAGTACACTCTAGTAATAATCATTATCTTTTTTAATAAAAGTAATTTTAATAGTACATTATGCAACAAAGCCTATAATGGTAGTAATTAAGACGCAAGTATGTTTGTTTATGAAACGAGCGCAAGCAAGTTTCATAATTTTCATACGAGCATCTTAATTACCATTATAGGCAAGTTTCATACGACTTTTTATGCTCGACCATATTTATAACTTGAAATTATTCAAAAGTAGGTCATGTTATGGTTATGTAAGTTATGTAACTGACCTGAATTGTGAGATGTGCGCAGACGCGAAAGTATTGATTTTTTCCGAGAAACGAATGTCATTGACCTTGATATAATCTGGAGAGTAAAATAAGCATTAATCTTGATATAACCTTGAAATTGATTTAGACATTGAAAAACGAGATGACAAATTGAATTTATTTGAATATTATTTCAATTAACGCTAATTATTATAGTAACAGAACATAACCTTCTGCGACAGTATTAGATTTTCAGCCTCCGTGACTTTTCGCTAATTGTCTTTCGATTGCATATCCGAGAATAATCGATACTTGCGGTTTTATAATGGTACAAAGGTGATTTGTCATTGGCTGAACACCTGAACTTTAATGAATAGGTGTACTTTAATGAGGTACATTAAAGGGCTACTACCAGGTGTATAATTACTACATTTCGGCATGGTCGAGCATAAAATAAAAAACTAAATCATTTAAGGACACTGGGTAGGTTGCAGCTGTTTGTAAATTATAAACTTTTAATTTTTTGTATTTTTAATATTAATTAAATGAAATTTCACCGCAACATACAACAATATGAAGACGAGTTAATGCGTAGACTACAGTAAGCAATATTTTTTTTCGAAACAGTATTTTTTTCAAGGGCTGAATTCTGATTTCTTATAATCTTATTATTTTTTTTTTAATATTTGTGGTAAGTAACAAAGATATCAATTGAACGAAAAATTCATTATATCTTGTTCAGGAATCCACTTTTTTGTAACAAAAATAATTGTGAAATACATAAGTAAAACTAAATTGATTTAAGGATAGTAGGTAGTTAGTCCCGCGCCGTGACGTCGTGGTCTATGGCATCCTGCCTAGGACTCGCGTTACGGAATGCGCGCTGGTTCGAGTCCTCGTGGGGGAAGATATTTTCTTATGAAATTTCGGCCAGTGTATGGGACCTGTGCCCACCCAGCATCGTGATGCACTTGGGGAGCTACGATAGGTAGCGAAATCCGGTTGCGAATGCCAGCTATAACGGTTGGGGGGGGGGATCATCGTGCTAACCACACGATACCTCCATTCTGGTTGAATGATCGTCCACCTCTGCTTCGGCATGTGGGCGTGAGGCCAGCAGCCGGCTGGTCGGTCTAGGCCCTTCACGGGCTGTAGCGCCACGGATTATTATTTATTATTATACTAGGTAGTTAGAAGTTCTCTTCGAACGCCCGTAAATTGGACTTCATTTTAAACTTTTGTGTTTTCAATACTACTAAAAATAAATAAATGGCACTAACCACGACATTAAGCAATTTAAGAATCATATTTTGATGTATGTAGTAAGGAATTGTTTTTTCACAGGTTTGTTTATGAAAAAATATTTTTTCAGAGGCTGAATTCTGATTTTTCTTTTTTGTTTACACACACATAAGAGCACTGTACCCAGTTATTTAATTTATTAATCTGACCCAATATCTTGGGTTTGCCTTGCGACACAGAATAGTTCACAATAAAATTTAAAACGAACAATTATATAAACAGGCTTTAAACAAAAAAATATTAAGACACATAGAAAAAAATAGAACCTACTACATCATAAAGATACTGGCGAAGTATCAGTACAGAAAATTTTATTATAATGGTGACAGTAGTATCTTGAAGATCTGTCTTCAGCTTATATTTCTCCCTCCACTTTACAAATATTTTCGAAATTGTGCCTCTCGCTCCAAAGAAGAGACCGGTAATTGTGATTGTAAATGTTTTTATATTTTGTGGTAAACAACATTTCCGACTATTTAAACCTAAAGCTTTATGAAATAAACTGAATTGTGTATTGATAATAATATTAATACCGGTACTACTAATTAATTATTAATTCACAAGCTTAGGTACTTGCATTTTCATCAGTTTCCTTTGCTGCAAAACGAAATTATTGCTACCAACATAACAGCTAGAAAATAACTGCCAGTTGTAGAATTTGTCAACACTTGAAATTAGAAACGAAGTTGGTAAAAGAAAATTCAACCTGAGAGCTACAAAATCATTATAAACTACTGGCATATATAGTAACAAGGGAATAGTTAGGTTTCACCCTTTAGTAAAAAAAAAAATCTTTAAAATACTCTGTGATATGTGTGGAATGCATAGCATAACATTTTGTGGGTATTTGTGCCCTTATCGGATGTTGAGTCGCCAATTTTAAACTTTCTACGTTATGGATTTTTAAATCACACGCCCGCTTTTATTGTTGTTTTCGGTAAATTAAATTAAAAAACAATTTTTTTTTCTTTAAAATACCCTTTGATATGTGTGGAATGCATTGCATAACATTTTGTGGGTATTTGTGCCCTTATCGGATGTTGAGACGTCATTTTTAAACTTCCAGCGCTATGGATCACACGCCCGCTTTTATCGGTTTACGGTAACTTAATTTTTTTGCTACATTGCCAGACAAAAATGGATATAATTTCTGAACTATTTAAGATACATGCATGAAATTTAGAACACACATTCTTTAGACTATTAGGAAACTTTTCTCTGTAACAGAATTTTGTTAACTGATTTCATTTTAAAAATACGTCCGTTTGTTTGCAAGAAAGGAAATCAGAAAATTGTTATTAAATTTTAATTGTTTATTTTACAAACGTAGGGACTAATATCAAAATTCTGTTACAGACAGTTTGGAGAACATGCTTTTGGAAATACATTGCAAAAAACTGTTTGAATCTATTTTTAAAAACGGTTTAGATATATATCGGTTTTAGTACAATCCTGCATTGGGTATATTTTTTTTCAAATTTGGGCCCCCAAATAATTTTTTTTTTTCAAAATATTTTTATTTTGAGTTGCCACAGCTATGAGCTCTCTACATACAAAAAATTAATAATTTAAACCAAATAGGAAAAAAGTTAAAAAAAATACCATCCTCTTCCTTTTGTAAGAGGACTATACGTAGGGGACACACGTAGTACTTATTTTCGCAACAGGTTTGTGGAATACAAAGTTTTCACAACTAGAGGGAGTAAATACATGAGTATTACTAGCAAATGGTGCTAAACTGGGATGCAAGGAACCTGCTGTGTAAATATTTACGAACCTTTAGGTGAAATTTAACGTTGCTTGTTCTACTAATAAGGTTTTTCACGTTCACTCTTCGACTGTGGACAAAAGGAAGTGTCAATTATTACGCAACGAACAGCCTGTTTCAAGGACTTGACTTCATAACAGAAAAAAGATTCAAGGACTTGACTTCATAACAGAAAAAAGATTAAGCTTTTATGTAGAAGATGCGAAGTGTCTGTACTGTCATATAAAATGGGATACAGTGACGTAACGACATCTGACGGAAGACAGCCGTTTCAGAAATAATACGAAATGCTCCAAAGGTCATAGCTCATTTTGTATAATCAGACAAGCAAAAACAATAATTTGGAGACAATCTCTTTGCTGTGAAGATCAGGAACAAGTCAATAAGTGGATTTCTTTTTTATTCTCTCGTCACAAAACATAGAGAAAATTTCGATAATGAAAAAAATAAAATTTACGAGTTTCGCCTCGGGCGTCAAACTTTCCACTCCCGAATAAAATCTAATTTTGCTCCCATACTATAAAATTACTAGTTCGAGATAACCGGTTTCACCAAACGTGATTCAAGTCTTTGTTAATATTTCATTAAATTCAAGAGAATAGTAACTAAGCAACGCGTTACCGTAGTTGTAAAACAAAACACATTCTGGTATAGAATTATGGTGGCCTTGATAGGCCTACTTTTACATAATACTAGTAGCTTGTGCAGCAAATGCTGCAAACTAAGTTCATTAGACGTTCAAATAAACATTTTTCAGATTTATTTTCAATGCAGAATACCAGACATTTTGAAAGTTATTTGCTTCCATAATAATGAAATATACTCTCTTTGAATGTTTTTTTATGCCAATTACTTTTCTTGAACCTATCCACCTTCAGTTTTTTAGTGTCAACGTGAAAACGCAAGTAACAATGTCAGGACGATCAGTGGGTTTTTCATGTGGGAGTAAAGCAATAGCTATTTCAGGTCATTGTGAATTGTACGCGAAAGTTAAAAAATGGCAGGTTTGCTATGCTTTCGAACAATAAACATGGCATCTTGGCATACCTGCTGCATGTAGAGCTTGAAATATAGAGGGTAAAATCATTTCTCCTGTTAAGAGATCTTGCTGAAATGATCTGGAGACTACAAAATTTTCTAGGTCCCTTATTTTATCAGTAAGTAATACCTTTTGGTTTTTCCTTAGGAACTGTAATTTTTGCGCTCTCTCGAGCCAATACTGAAGAGAATGACGCATATAAATATCTACACCACACCGCCATTAAGTATATGAAAAAGGACCAACCCCACTTGATTAATAACTATAAAATATTTCATTTTTAATAACAATATTATTATCTTACGTAAGTTTTGTAGTTATATACTACATAGCCGCCATTCAGTAAATTATATAAATAAAGATCTAATTTCATATACTCTCTACATCTACTTACATAACCCCACTTTCATATCATCAATATAGCATTAATATGTATAATTAATGAAAAATAGTCACATCACGGCATTAACTACAATAATATTTCATTTCTAATAGTAATAATGTCATCAAACCACCTCAAGTTTTGTAGTTTTTAATATCCAATACACAGCTGTATCCAGAAAATTACACACCACAGAATCGAACCTGTAAATTATTTTTAGTAAGTTAAGTTTTTAATAACCAATTTAATTTGAGCTCTAAATATGTCAGCATTCTTGGAGATCATGACCTTCGTGTAATATTGTTTACTGTAGTGTGTGTTTTGTTTTATTCTGAAATGCAACACGGCCCACTTGATGCTCGCTTCGCTTCACCTGATTGCAGTTAGCTAGTTCTCAAAACTGACGACAGATGGATTTTGGAAAATAGGAAAATTATGTAGGAAAATTGACATTTCACTGAAAACTACTATTTTTCCGAAAAACTTTCTGTTCCAAGCTTCAAAATGAGGGGCCATTTATTAAAATCCGTTCAGCCGTTTTCCCGTAATTTCCATTACCAGTCCAAATTATATATATTGAACATGCAGTATTGATTTTTAAGAGACCATGAACAAATGACAGTCATTCAAACAAAAGCGGGAAGGAGTTTGTAAATTTTAACAGGCAAGATTACATTCTGTAATGTGTAAGGCATAACTTCAAATGCTTATCTGTAGGCTAACTTCTTGATCGAAGTTGTGTGTAATAATTTTGTAGTAGACACAACCAATTCCTTTTCCTCTTTCTGATCAGTTTCAAATGTTCAGAAAATAAAATGACATTTTTCCTTAATGGGATAAGGTAGGGAAAAACTGTTTTTACAGCTTATTCTGTGTTCTTTTAGGAGAAAGGCAGTGAAAGAAATTTTGTTCTAACAAAAGCTGTGGGTCAAGGACTAAAACACATTCCAGTTTTCGCTTGAAAACTGCCCCCCCCCCCTGCTCTCCCAAAAATATTTGAGGAATTTTTTGTGTGAAAACCTTAATTTTGTATCAAGTAATGAGGGAACAAATTTTTTTTTTTTTTAATTTGGATAAAAAATTGCAAATTTTTCTCGCAAGGGTAGACAAGTACCTTAAATTTCGTTGTATTTTTTTATTTTAGTAGGTTATTTTACGACGCTTTATCAACAGCTTAGGTTATTTAGCGTCTGAATGAGGTGTAGGTGATAATGCCGGTGAAATGAGTCCGGGATCCAGCACCGAAAGTTACCCAGCATTTGCTCATATTGCGTTGAGGGAAAACCCCGGAAAAAACCTCAACCAGGTAACTTGCCCCGATCGGGAATCGAAACCCGGGCCACCTTGTTTTCGCGGCCAGGCGCGCTAACCGTTACTCCACAGGTGTGGACAATTTCGTTGTATCCACTTAAAATGGTGAAATTTGTGTTCCAAAAGGAACTTTTCTGTTTTATTTTTATTACCCAATAAGATATTTCAAAACACGGGAAAGAATACCTGGTTCGTTCAAACTTATCGTATTTAACTTGTCTTAAAGTATAAAATAGAAAAGTTGGCGAAATGAAACTGCACGGAAAGCAGGAGCAACTCAAATTTAACGCAGAATGGTAAATTCCTGTATAATTACGATCCTTCCAACATTAAAACATTTTTTTCATATGCTGTTCAGGTCCCACGTGGTCAAAAACAGTAACACATTGTTTATATGTGACGTCAATTCGTTCGGCGTGAGTGACACTTAGATGTTAATTCATGTGGACAGGAGTGCAAATGAACACTACAGGAGAAAAACAATCAGTCACAATTCTCTTTAGGGTGATGTCACCATCTAATTCAGTATATTACTGCAAACGTTAGTGTTTTGTTATCAAAACTGGTAAAGGAGAATATTATCACCATGGATACAGTCAGCCTTTCCTACTTTTCATAAGGAACAGCAATAAATTTTGCAGTAATATCACAGTCTAGTACATACAGTCACGAAACTCAATACGTAGGCAATATGCATCCAATGACAGTTGAACTTCAGTCGCTAGCCACTAGGATCGCTACTATGGCACATTCTGTTGCTCCTAGTATTCTCAGTTGCTAACCGCTTGGAGCATTGTATCGCAAGAAATGCAAAAAATCACCTCAAGCTTCGTGACTCAATCATTGACATTCCGACTCAGTGACCCACAGACTGACTCAGTGATTCGCAGATTGTCTCAGTGACCCACAGACTGACTCAGTGGTCCGCAGACTGACTCAGTGGTCCACCTACTGATACATGATTAAGATTGACTCAGTGACCCACATCTAATCATTCACATTCCGACTCAGTGACCCACAGACTGACTCAGTGGTCTACCTACTGATACGTGATTAAGATTGACTCAGTGACGCACATACTAATCATTCACATTCCGACTCAGTGATCCGCAGATTGTCTCAATGGTCCACCTACTGATACGTGATTAAGATTGACTCAGTGACTAACAGATTGACTCAGCGACCCACATACTAATTCACATTCCGACTCAGTGACCCACAGACTGACTCAGTGGTCCACCTACTGATACGTGATTAAGATTGACTCAGTGACCCACAGATTGACTCAGTGGTCCACCTACTGATACGTGATTAAGATTGACTCAGTGACCCACAGATTGACTCAGTGGTCCACCTACTGATACATGATTAAGATTGACTCAGTGACCAACAGATTGACTCAGCGACCCACATACTAATTCACATTCCGACTCAGTGACCCACAGACTGACTCAGTGGTCCACCTACTGATACGTGATTAAGATTGACTCAGTGACCAACAGATTGACTCAGCGACCCACATACTAATTCACATTCCGACTCAGTGACCCACAGACTGACTCAGTGGTCCACCTACTGATACGTGATTAAGATTGACTCAGTGACCAACAGATTGACTCAGCGACCCACATACTAATTCACATTCCGACTCAGTCACCCACAGACTGACTCAGTGGTCCACCTACTGATACGTGATTAAGATTGACTCAGTGACCAACAGATTGACTCAGCGACCCACATACTAATTCACATTCCGACTCAGTGACCCACAGACTGACTCAGTGGTCCACCTACTGATACGTGATTAAGATTGACTCAGTGACCAACAGATTGACTCAGCGACCCACATACTAATTCACATTCCGACTCAGTGACCCACAGACTGACTCAGTGGTCCACCTACTGATACGTGATTAAGATTGACTCAGTGACCAACAGATTGACTCAGCGACCCACATACTAATTCACATTCCGACTCAGTGACCCACAGACTGACTCAGTGGTCCACCTACTGATACGTGATTAAGATTGACTCAGTGACCCACAGACTGACTCAGTGGTCCACCTACTGATACGTGATTAAGATTGACTCAGTGACCCACAGACTGACTCAGTGGTCCACCTACTGATACGTGATTAAGATTGACTCAGTGACCCACAGACTGACTCAGTGGTCCACCTACTGATACGTGATTAAGATTGACTCAGTGACTCACATACTAATCATTCACATTCCGTCTCAGTGACTGTCACACCAACTCAGTGACCATACTGACTCACTAACACAGTGGCCCACATACTGACTCAGTGACTCGGACTGACTCATTGACTCACTCGCCCGCTCTCACTCGCAACTTTAGATCGCCTCACTCACCGAATGCCTCGCTGGTTTGTTCGCACTGTCGCTCTTCATTCATACATCCATACGCAAAAGATGCACATTATTGCAAAATCTTTGGAAAATAAGTATTGGATGCATTCACATAGAACATTTAAAATTGGGAAATAAATTGCATTAATCTCGAATCCTTGTACAGTTAACACAATTTTTGTGCCTGCTGCACATGGTTGAGAAATACAAGAAGTGGGTTTCACTTCACTGCGCGCGAGTGGCCAACCAGCAACACACGGCTAGCGAAGTTGACTATTTTAATCGTTTTTTTTTAATTATACTTTATGAGGTTAGATGACGAGGGTGGAATTTGTCTTGGCATGATAATAGTTGGCGAAATTGATCCTAGTACGATTTGACGTGAGATCTCCAGACATTAGCCTGACAGTTGCGTGTAAGTTCGAAGAAATCCAACGAGGTAATGTACCGGTGTGTATATATCTATTAGCACTGCGATTGGGTATACACCCGGTGGCAGTGATATACAGGGCTCTTACAAAAGACCTTTCCGGTTTCGAACACATGTCATTTACGTTATATGAATCTGAGGTGCGTGAAAATATCGCCAATGGAACGAGAAACTCAAAAAGTTTAGTTGTGGAAACATATTTTTCCTACAGTCCCGTTGCTCTTATTTCCGGCAGCCAATCACGTTGCAGGTCGGCTACATTTAAACGTGTGCGTCTTGTGATTCGCTGATGATGACGTTATGCATTTCCTAAGGCTCGATAAATACTTAATATAATCGCCCGCCATTTTGGCTCTTTCGTTGGCGTTCGCAGAAAGCACACGAGGACGTTATTTGCCGCTCAATTATTTGCTGAATTAAAGTGCGTTTGATTTATTATCATAGGAGCTACGACATGATAATGTTTAACGGTGTGGAAAATAGATTCCTCGTATGGTAGCTCGGCAACGAAAGAACAAAAATGGCGAACGATACTTCCTACCTAGACTTTATGGAGCTTTTACTTCCTAAGACGTAAGCAAAGAGTAGGAGTCACGCCGGGAATAACAGCGTCACGACTATAGTTGGTAACACTGCCTCATAATAGCGCATACGAACAAATTTGTTCATTGTTGAGGTGAAATGGCTGCTATAGAGGACAGAAAAGCTTGTTTTTCATGTGAACCAGTCGGTTATTAATGTGCAACGGCATTACCACACCAAGTTTGGTGCAGATCCACCCAGTGGGCCTACAATCCGTAAGTGGTACACTGATCTTAAGGCAAGATTCTTTGCAAGCGGTTGCGATTTCATCCCTACCGACTACAGTTGCTGCAAGCTTTAAAACCAGAGGAGAAAGTGCTATGAAGAAATTTCTGCATAAGTATGCAGACTTTAATTGAAAACGATGATGAATTTATTCGTTCCGTGGTGTTTTCTGACGAAGCCACTTTTCATCTTTCTGATAAGGTGAACAGACATAACCTCAGAATCTGGGGGTCGGAAAATCCGCATACCTACGTGGAACTTGGCTATAGGCTTGATGTGTGCCGTGTTACCAAGGGAATGACACATTGCCGTGAAATGTATTTTGAGAGACAATAGAAAAGACTTTTCATTCGAGAATCTTGAAAAATATTTGACCAGGAACAGTACCAGTAAATGTTTTGTCTTATGCAACTCTAGTATTTCAGGTAAAGCTCCCTGTAAAGCAGATTTCAATAATTTCAAGGGAAAAATTGTTCCGTGGCCGGGTATCGATCCCGGGACCTCTGGTTGAACGTACCAACGCTCTGCCAACTGAGCTACCCGGGAACTCCACCCGACACTGTCTCAACTTTTTCCCTTTATATCCACAGAACTCACGTGGGCTGACGAAACGCCAGAGACCCACATCGAGTGCACACAATCTCTGTGTGACTTGGAATTGTGGTTTTCTGTTAACGTACACAGTGACGTATATATTTTCCCTTGAAATTATTCAAATCTGCTTTACAGGGAGCGTTACCTGAAAAACTAGATTTGCATATTATATACGTCACTGTGTACGTTAACAGAAAACCACAATTCCAAGTCACACAGAGATTGTGTGCACTCGTTGTGGGTCTCTGGCGTTTCGTCAGCCCACGCGAGTTGTGTGGATATAAAGGGAAAAGTTGAGACGGTGTCGGGTGGAGTTCCAGGGTAGCTCAGTTGGCAGAGCGCTGGTACGTTCAACCAGAGGTCCCGGGATCGATACCCGGCCCCGGAACAATTTTTCCCTTGAAATTATTCAATGTTTTGGTTGTTTGTTTGTTTGTTTGTTTGTTTGTTTGTTTGTTACTTTTAAAAATAATTCTTTATCAAGTTTGAAAGAATTTAATTCAAAAGTTGTATGTAGTGCACCTTTTCGCTATTTAAAATCGAAATTTATGTAGTTATTTTGAGACAAATTGTATTAGGTAAAATGTTAATTGTTACAATAATTTATTCAAATTACAAAAAATATTAAAGGGGAAGGAGCAAACATTTCGAATCTTATAAATTATTATAAATAGTTTGGTTCTTGAAAATATCATTTTCGTGGTCCATGTTGCCTTAATAAATACATATTTATTTTTTAAGAATATCTGTAAGGATACATTTTTAACGATCGAGCAGTTTTTGGGACCGTTTTACAGGTTGGATATAAAACCAAAAAACACTTATTTCACCTATTCCAAAAACCTAAAATGGTCTCTTTAAAAACCTAAAAATCCGGTCCCTAGTGATAATATACATGAGGACAACTAATGCAGAATCAGACAAACGTTTGTTCTTTTAAGTGTCAGGTAACTGAACCGGAGCTATTTGCTAGACTCATATAATATTTTACGCAACTCCACAATTCACAAGATCTTCCCTTTGTAGCTTGTCATCTTAGTACGTCATAATTTTATAGATTACATCTTTGGAATTTGCTTTGATTCACATCTACTCGCTGAATGAACTACAGCATTTGGTTGTGGGCGTATCAGACACAAATCTGTCTTTGTTCTTAGCCTATGACGTATGTATATGAATTAACCTAGCTTATCACTTAGTGATATAGTTCCTCTTTATTTATAGGTTGCCATAGGCACTTGTATTGAGTGCGAAGTCGATTCTAATATTATTACTTTTTTTTTGTTCTTAGTTGTAATGCAGATGACGTTAATGTTAAGTAATCAGTTTTATTGACTTGAAGATGACTAAATCAATGAAAGAATATAATTGATTACATGCAGATACGTACTTAAGTACAGGGCAATTACAAATGATTCATCAGGTTTTAAGCAGCTGCATAATAGTACATTATGCAACGAGCCTATAATGATAGTAATTAAGAAGCGAGTATGGATGTTTATGAAACTCGCTTGCGCTCCTTTCATAATTTTCATACGAGCTTCTTAATTACCATTATAGGCGAGTTTCATACGACTTTTTATGCTCGACCATATTTCTAACTTGAAATTACCGGTATTCAGATGTATACATTTTATTTGTAACTGACAAGATCGGAAGTGACCTTGTTCTAGGTCGTGAATTGTGAGATGTGCGCAGACGCGAAAGTATTGATTTTTTCCGAGGAACAATAATGTCATTGACCTTGTGTAATCCGTTAAACTTGGTATAACTTTGATTATTGAATTCGACATTGAAAAACGAGATGACAAATTGAATTTATTTTAATATTATTTACAATTAACGCTAATTATTATAGCAACAGAACATAACCTTCTGCGACAGTATTGGATTTCCAGCCTCCGTGACTTTTCGCTAATTCTCTTTCGATTGCATATCCGAGAATAATCGATACTTGCGGTTTTATAACGGTACAAAGCTGACTCGTTATTGGCTGAACACCTGTAAGCTGAGTTGTCATTGGCTGAAAACACCTGAACTTTAATGAGTAGGTGTACTTTAATGACATGCATTAAAGGACTGCTACCAGGTGTATAATTACTACATTTCGGCATGGTCGAGCATAAAGAAAAATATAACACTAAGAATAATGTATGATATATTAAAATAAACACAAACTGTCCAAGATTCGGACATACTTTAACAAGAATTCCATGTGGCTTCTTCTCGCTACACGACAGAAAATGTGACTTTGGGTGACCCCAGCGAATAGGGATTATATAGAATGGACACTTGGCATCGGTACCTTTGATGTAGCCGGACTGATTTCAATGACCTTCAAGCCAGCTAAAGCGTGAGATTCTGCTTTCTCCCTAGAGTTGGCGCTGACATCACACCAGCTAGCAGTCGACACAGCGGAAATATAACACATACAATGAATACATCTAGGTACATTATGTACTCAAATAAAATAAATTGGATCCATAAAATAATAAATCCGTCATTAACTGTAATGTCTTAGACTCTAGAGTTCCTTTATAATGAGAGTTGAGACGTTGACCCCAGCAACAATTAAAATATGTAATGATTTGATAGCGCTGAAAATGGAAAAACAAAACTCTTACGAGAAGTAAAACCATATACCTATATTATATTATTATACAAATATTAAAGGAATTCGATACTTAATTTTATAATGTATTATATTATTTTATAATATAATTTATGATATCTGAAATATAAAATATTATTATTACAACTAGTTTGTCACTGAGAAATAAGGAAAAGCTGTTAACTTGAATTTATTTGAAGCAAAGCGTTACTGGATTATGCAATAAGGTAGGCGATGTTTGGATCCTGTGTCTCAACTCTATTCTCAATTATTATCTTAGCGTATGCTCGATTACACTAACCTCTAGCGCTTGAAAGTGGAACTAGCCGCTGGCGCACAGAGAAACTAAACACAGGAAAATTCGCTCAGTGTCCATTCTTTATAATCCCTATTCGCTGGTGACCCCATTCGGAGCCTCATGAAGAAACTGAATTATTCCGAATCGAATGAAACGCATAGGCCTAACGGGAAAGCATTCGTTACCTTCACAATGCAATACTTCTTCATATTCAGATCGATATTTGATGCACCACGCTATCACTAACAGGTGTGTACACTTTCCTGTTGACGTCACGTGCCTCGCTCCTGGGTATTACCCCTGACGTACTGGTGTCTAGACCGGGGGACAGCAAACAACAGTAAGTGCACTTTGATATGGCGTTGTCGACCAGGGTATTCGTGACAAGTGGAAGATACGTTTCCGGGTTCGAATCTCATCTGGTACATGGATGTTAGTCTGTTATCAACTTACTGTGCTGTTTAAATGGAAGTACAGGGTCGTGTCTGACAGCATTTTGCACTCAAAGCTCTAAACCAGGCATCTCAAGGCCAACGCATAAAAGTTGTTACAGAGACCAAGTGTAGATAGCGTAGTCAGCTGAAGAGATAAGCGCTATACCCGAAGATAGCCGATTGTTGATTATGTTACAAGCATAAGCGGCAGAAATTCCACAAAGCTGCACTTTTGAGTTGTATGTACTGTCACAATAGACGGTTGTTTTCGGAAGGAATTTCTTAAGTAGTTTGCAGTAATAATAATAATAATAATAATAATAATAATACATTTATTTTCTAATTATACAGGGTGTTTCCAAGGTGGTGTTGCAAACTTTCATTGATGATGGGGAAGGGCACATGTATCAATTTGAGATAAGGAACCCTGGTCCGGAAATGACCGAGTCGAAAGTTACAAGCAAAAATAGTTGTGAGGAAATGAAATAATTTTATTCCTCTGTACACCTTATTTATGTGTATTTATCTGTACATCTTACACATACTGTATCCATCTGACGTTGTTTACGTTGTCTACTTACAGTATTCCATTCAGTGCGCTGTCTGAGGGGTGGGGACAGGAAACTACACTAAAGCAATGCAGATAGCGTAATGTGTAACGGACATGGTCGGTCCTGATATGCACGTCTGTAGACAGCAGTGTATATGTACAAGTTGCAGTGTCCAGTTGATCAGTCCTAGTGAAATGGAGGAGTACACGAGAGCGGAATAAGCAGACCTGATTTTCGAATACGGATGAGCCAATGGGAACAGTAGACAAGCTCACAGATTGTATAGGGACAAGTACCCACGTAGGAGACATCCGGCCCATACCATCTTTCCGCGACAGTTCCAAAGGTTAAGGGAAGGAGGGCACGTGATGCCAAATTACAATTCCATTTCCACACAACTATTTCTGCTTATAACTTTCGACTCAGCCATTTCCGGACCAGAGTTCTTTATCTCAAATTGATACATGTGGCTTTCACCATCATCCCTGATCGCTACATATAAATATCACTCAGTAGTCACCAGAAATTAGGAGATCAGAAGCAAGGAAAAAATCTGATCCCTACTTATAAATGTCACTCAGTAGTCACCTGAAATTAGGAGATCAGAAGCAAGGAAAATAAAATCTGATCCCTACTTATAAATGTCACTCAGTAGTCACAAGAAATTAGGAGATCAGAAGCAAGGAGAAAAAAATCTGATCCCTACTTATAAATGTCACTCAGTAGTCACCAGAAATTAGGAGATCAGAAGCAAGGAAAAAAAATCTGATCTCTACTTATAAATGTCACTCAGTAGTCACCAGAAATAAGGAGATCAGAAGCAAGAAATATAAAATCTGATCCCTACTTATAAATGTCACTCAGTAGTCACCAGAAATTAGGAGATCAGAAACGATGAAAAAATCTGATCCCTACTTATAAATGTCACTCAGTAGTCACCAGAAATTAGGAGATCAGAAGCAAGGAAAAAGGAATCTGATCCCTACTTATAAATGTCACTCAGTAGTCAACAGAAATTAGGAGATCAGAAGCAAGGAAAAAAAATCTGATCCCTACTTATAAATGTCACTCAGTAGTCACCTGAAATTAAGAGATCAGAAGCAAGGAAAAAAAATCTGATCCCTACTTATAAATGTCACTCAGTAGTCACCAGAAATTAGGAGATCAGAAGCAAGGAAAAAACTCTGATCCCTACTTATAAATGTCACTCAGTAGTCACCAGAAATTAGGAGATCAGAAGCAAGGAAAAAACATCTGATCCCTACTTATAAATGTCACTTAGTAGTCACCAGAAATTAGGAGATCAGAAGCAAGGAAAAAACATCTCATCCCTACTTATAAATGCCACTCAGTAGTCACCAGAAATTAGGAGATCAGAAGCAAGGAAAAAACATCTGATCCCTACTTATAAATGTCACTCAGTAGTCACCAGAAATTAGGAGATCAGAAGCAAGGTAAAAACATCTGATCCCTACTTATAAATGTCACTCAGTAGTCACCAGAAATTAGATCAGAAGCAAGGAAAAAAAATCTGATCCCTACTTATAAATGTCACTCAGTAGTCACCTGAAATTAAGAGATCAGAAGCAAGGAAAAAAAAATCTGATCCCTACTTATAAATGCCACTCAGTAGTCACCAGAAATTAGGAGATCAGAAGCAAGGAAAAAACATCTGATCCCTACTTATAAATGTCACTCAGTAGTCACCAGAAATTAGGAGATCAGAAGCAAGGAAAAAACATCTGATCCCTACTTATAAATGTCACTCAGTAGTCACCAGAAATTAGGAGATCAGAAGCGAGGAAAAAAAAAATCTGATCCCTACTTATAAATGTCACTCAGTAGTCACCAGAAATTAGGAGATCAGAAGCAAAGAAAAAAAAATCTGATCCCTACTTATAAATGTCACTCAGTAGCCACCAGAAATTAGATCAGAAGCAAAGAAAAAAAATCGGAACCCTACTTATAAATGTCACTCAGTAGTCACCAAAAATTAGGAGATCAGAAGCAAGAAAAAAAAATATGATCCCTACTTATAAATGTCACTCAGTAGTCACTAGAAATTAGGAGATCAAAGCAAGGAAAAAAAATCTGATCCCTACTTATAAATGTCACTCAGTAGTCACCAGAAATTAGGAGATCAGAAGCAAGGAAAAAAAATCTGATCCCTACTTATAAATGTCACTCAGTAGTGATCTCTCTTTCCAATCCACACCTATTTTCTTCAAATACAATCAAAGTGGTTTATTTGTGTATGTTAACAGTTGTTTACGTTTTGTTGCAGACTGTCCCCGCGCCACAAGTGTTATTCCGTGTGCAAGTTTTTGTGTGGTGGTGCATCAGATTGCAGGCACCTTCTTACTCATCATCCAGCAGGTCAGTGGAAAGTTACTCTCAATGCAGGGCATAAAGCTGTGATGTCATTACTTAGCTTTGATCGCATTAGTCTGTAACCTTTATAGTAGCGGTACGCACAACTGGGTGTAACGGAGACTGCACGAATTTCCACCCGTCTCGTAACATTTCATTTCCTAGCTCTGTGATAGCGCGTCTGCCTCCAGACTAGCCAGGCGGGGTTCGATTCCCGGTGGGGTCACAAATTTTCATGTAAAATTTCTACCTCGGGACTAGTAGAGATGGCGGTGCACAACTTCTAATCACTAAATTGTGCACCAATATGTCTGGGTTAGATCCCAAATCTCTGTTGATAGTGATTCGTCTGTCGGATGGAGACGTTAAGCCTGGCGGGCCCCTTGGTGCTATTCGACAGGTGTAGGCAACGTGCCGGCACCGAGTTTCCCCTTCTTCCTTCCTCATCACCATCATCATCAATCACCACCACCACCATCATCATCATCATCATCCTAATGGTTAGGTGAAGGTAAAATCAAGAGAAGAAAATGGAGGTATGAATGTGAGGAGGTAGATGCGGGAGCAGGAGGAGGCAAGAAGAAAAAGAGGGAGGTAGATGCCAGATCAGGAAGAATCAAGAGAAGGAAAAAAAAGGGCGTTATGAATGTGAGGAGGTAGATGTGGGAGCAGGAGGAGGCAAGAGGAAAAGAGGGAAGTAGATGCCAGACCAGGAAGAATTAAGAGAAGGAAAAAAAAAGGGCGTTATGAATGTGAGGAGGTAGATGTGGGAGCAGGAGGAGGCAAGAGGAAAAGAGGGAAGTAGATGCCAGACTAGGAAGAATCAAGAGAAGGAAAAAAAGGGAGGTATGAATGTGAGGAGGTAGATGCAGGAGCAGGACGAGGCAAGGAGAAAATGGGGAGGTAGATGCCAGACCAGGAAGAATGAAGAGAAGGAAAAAAAGGGAGGTATGAATGTGAGGAGGTAGATGCGAGAGCAGGAGGCAAGGAGAAAATGGGGAGCTAGATACGAGACCAGGAAGAATCAAGAGCACGAAAAAAAGGGAGGTTTGAATGTGAGGAGGTAGATGCGAGATCAGGAGAAGGCAAAGAGAAAATGGGGAGTAGATACCAGACCAGGAAGAATCAAGAGAAGGAAAAAAGGGAGGTATGAATGTGAGGAGGTAGATGCGAGAGCAGGAGGCAAGGAGAAAATGGGGAGGTAGATACCAGACCAGGAAGAATCAACAGCAGGAAAAAAAGGGAGGTATGAATGTGAGGAGGTAGATGCGGGAGCAGGAGGAGGCAAGGAGGAAATGGGGAGGTAGATGCCAGACCAGGAAGAATCAAGAGAAGGAAAAAAAGGGAGGTATGAATGTGAGGAGGTAGATGCGGGAGCAGGAGGAGGCAAGGAGAAAATGGGGAGGTAGATGCCAGACCAGGAAGAATGAAGAGCAGGAAAAAAAAGGGAGGTATGAATGTGAGGAGGTAGATGCGAGAGCAGGAGGAGGCAAGAAGAAAATGGAGAGGTAGATGCCAGACCAGGAAGAATCAAGAAAAGGAAAAAAGGGAGGTATGAATGTGAGGAGGTAGATGCGAGATCAGGAGGAGGCAAGGAGAAAATGGGGAGGTAGATACCAGACCAGGAAGAATCAAGAGAAGGAAAAAAGGGAGATATGAATGTGAGGAGGTAGATGCGGGAGCAGGAGAAGGCAAGGAGAAAATGAGGAGGTAGATGCCAGACCAGGAAGAATCAAGAGAAGGAAAAAAGGGAGATATGACTGTGAGGAGGTAGATGCGGGAGCAGGAGGAGGCAAGGAGAAAATGAGGAGGTAGATGCCAGACCAGGAAGAATCAAGAGAAGGAAAAAAGGGAGATATGAATGTGAGGAGGTAGATGCGAGATCAGGAGGAGGCAAGGAGAAAATGAGGAGGTAGATGCCAGACCAGGAAGAATCAAGAGAAGGAAAAAAGGGAGATATGAATGTGAGGAGGTAGATGCGGGAGCAGGAGGAGGCAAGGAGAAAATGAGGAGGTAGATGCCAGACCAGGAAGAATCAAGAGAAGGAAAAAAGGGAGATATGAATGTGAGGAGGTAGATGCGAGATCAGGAGGAGGCAAGGAGAAAATGAGGCGGTAGATGCCAGACCAGAAAGAATCAAGAGATGGAAAAAAGGGAGGAATGAATGTGCGGAGGTAGATGCGGGATCAGGAGGAGGCAAGGAGAAAATGGGGAGGTAGATACCAGACCAGGAAGAATTAAGAGAAGGAAAGAAAGGAGGTATGAATGTGAGGAGGTAGATGCGGGAGCAGGAGGAGGCAAGAGGAAAAGAGGGAGGTAGATGCCAAAGCAGGAACGCTTGATCGGTACCCTGTACAGAGGTCGGCTATATCGGTGTCAACTCTTAATTGATGGTTTGATAAAGGCGTAGAGATTCGGGTAAGAGCTCTTTTTTCTGTTGCTGTTAATGCATACCTTGACAAAGTTTTAGTTCCGGTATTGAAAAATATCGCCTCTTATGAAAGATCAAACATTAACTAACCTCTGAGTTGTCTGTCCTTACTAGTATTTCATGCATTTCACTTCCCATTGTGAACCAGTACAGAAATAATCAACGTGCAGCGTGTTCGATTCCTCTTACTGTCGAATTCATTCATCCGTTCATTCATAGTTTTCTGTCCAGTGGCAGCTCTTTCACTGCAAACCCAGCAGTCTCCAATTTTCTCGCTTTTCTGCCTTCCTCTTAGCCTCCACATAAGATCCATAGCCTATGTCTTAAAGTCGTCTATTATCTGATATCTTCTTCTGTTCCGAACTATTCTCCCGTTCACCATTCCTTCCAGTGCATCCTTCAGTAGGCAGTTTATTCTCAGCCAGTGATCCAGCCAATTTCTTTTCAGTTTCAGCATCATTCTTTTTTCACCCACTCATTCGAACAAACTTCATTTCTTACTCTGTCTGTCCACTTCACACGCTCCATTCTTCTCCATATCCACATTTCAAATGTTTCTGTTCGCTTCTCTTCACCGTCGTAAAGTCCATGTTTCTGCCCCGTACATTGCCACACTTCACATAAAGCACTTCATTAGTGTCTTCCTTAGTTATTTTTCCAGATGTCCGCAGAAGATGCTCCTTTTTCTATTATAACCTTTCTTGGACATTGCTATCCTCCTTTTGAATTAATTCCCTGGAGCAGCTCATGTTACTGCTATTATTATTATTATTATTATTATTATTATTATTATTATTATTATTATTATTCACTAGTCTCTTCCTTAGTTCTTTTTCCAGAGGTCCGCAGAAGATAATCCTTTTTCTATTAAAACCTTTCTTGGACATTACTATCCTCCTTTTGAATTCCTGGCAGCAGCTCATGTTACTGCTATTATTATTATTATTATTATTATTATTATTATTATTATTATTATTATTATTATTATTATTATTATTATTTTCAATGCAGGAATCCGCCCCTGAGCACGAGTTCTACTCTTTCAGGGGCGAGCTAAATTTTTTTGTGTATATATTATATTTTATGTTACAATTATTAGAAAAATAATAAATAAATAAATAAATAAATAAATAAATAAATAAATAAATAAATAAGTAAATAAATAAATAAATTAATTATTAATTTACTTGGTAGTGCACGTCTTGCTAAACTCTATACACATGCAGATTATTTTGCATCTTGGCATACATAGTAAGTACCATTTTTGTTGTGTATTCCGCTTCTACTTCTTCTCGTTTGCCGCTGATCAGCTTCTGTCACTGGTATGAAACAAAATATTTATAATCGTGACTATAGGAAGTGCCTGGTTGTGTCACCGATACCTATCTAGCAGGATACGAGCCCTAGCGCGCTTAAACATTGTCCTTTTTGTGTTCTTAAAAGGCGACATTTCCGTACGTGCGTGCTACATTGTTGTGCTGTAGTCGTCGTCCAATAAAAACTAACAAAACACTATCGCGTGGGATAATGAATGGCTTTCATAAATTTGTTACTGGCCAGGTTTTTAAGAATGCTGTACAGAGGTTCCTAATGATAAAAAATAAATTATCCTACCTATTGTGTAGAAGTTTAATGAATTTTTGTCTTTTTTTCTCTCATTGTACGCAATACCTGTGCTGTACAAGTCTCAATTATGTTATTGGTGTTTCCGGAAATAAAATTCATTGGTCGTGTGCGGCCGTAGCGGGATGTGATAACAATTATTACGTTTTTTTTATTGATATTGGTCAGACAAAATTACACGCCATGTCTGCTTGTGCGATCGATGAAACCACGAGGGCAGTACACTGTGGCAGGGATAAGCAAATTGTAGACCGCGTAACCACCTAAGCTCGAGACATGTTTTGAATGTTTCGTTTAAGCAACGACACACTTTGTAAATTTGTAAGAAAAGTTTCTGTCTGTTGTTGTACTTTAACGAGAAGACGATTTTTTAGTCCAGTCATATCAACTGATGCCCATAGGAGCAAGCGCGCGCTTTAGAGCTCAGGAGAGCCTGAGCGCTTTACAGCGGAAAGGAAAGAGACAGACGAAAGAGATAGCATGGGTAAATATACAATAGGATGCGAAACTTAGAGTTTCCCGTAACACATACTAGAGGCGCTGTTGTAGAAATTGATCTTGCTGCCACCTGTTGGGGGAGGGGCGTTATTACATCTAGCAGCGCACCAAGTAGCGAAAAGAGTAATTACTCCATTTAGCAGCGCACCTGGTGACGAAAATGTTAAACTGTGCAGAAAGTATTCCCTCCCACCCTCATCGATATTCAAAACTAACCCAATTTAAAATAAAACATTTACAGTTTTATTCCTCACAGCATCTTCTACTGAAAATTCTTACCGGAGCCAACAGGAAGATAAAAGAGACGATCTATTTTACACTACCCAATTAAAATATAACCAGACAGAGACAAGAAATAAAGCAAAAGGTTAGATAATTGGGATTGTATTCTTGGGGTATTTATTGTACAGCACAATGGAAAAGTCTGCAAGAACTACTTAGATAGTTCAATTTATTATATTACTATTACTTTACAATACATTCAACAACACTATTTTTACAACGTCCATAAACTTCACTGTTTAACATACACTGCTTATACACACACTTAGTATCACTTTATGTTGACTTATTAACAAGTTTCTGTCTGCCGTCTAGTCTCCTCGAGCAATATCTCGAACGGATAAATAGAGAACTCTGGGTAATGTACCCACCTACGACGTTGGGCGCTGATCATCTTATTTCAGCCCCCTGCCGCCAGATGGTGCTGACCGCAGTTTCGCATTCTATTATATATTTATCCATGGAGATAGTATATGCCGCTTGGTCGAGCTATATTCAGGCATGGCCAGCACTGATTCAATAGATAAAGGGAAGAGAACTTATTAAAACTGTATCCATGTTAATTTTTAGATTTGTCTGGGAAGTATAAGTGCATTATAAGAATGTAAGTTTTAATTTTAATGCTCATTTTTCACAAGTTTGTTTATTTTTATTATTCAAAAGAAATATTTTCTCAACTTTTTCTTATAGAAAAGTGAAATTTTCAGATATAGGCCTATTTATTTAGTAGCCTTACAGAATGGTTTCGTAAATCTAATAAACCGTAAATTATAATAATATAATAATAATAATAATAATAATAATAATAATGGCTTTATTTAACCTGGCAGAGTTAAGGCCGTAAGGCCTTCTCTTACACTCAACCAGGATTAAAACTTGCTTACACAGTTGAACATAAAACTGGATCGGAATTAATTAATTACATACTGATACATAATGAGATCAAAAGAGGTAGTTACATAAAATTTACCTCATAAAATAAAAATAAGCATAGTGAAATACATATTAATGTTGTTAGAATCAAATACGAATCACATAAAAACAGAAGCCGATAATTCAATAAAAAAATGTACACAGTAAAAATAAAAATAAACACATTAGTATATGTATTAATATTAGATTACAATTAAGTAGGATTTACATAATTAAACCAGAAACCGACAATTGAATAAAAGTGCACAAAAATAGATTAATAATAAAAAAAAGACAACATAGTGGGATACATGTTGGCATTAAGTGATAAATAAACACGATTTAGATAATAAAAATAAGAAACAAAAAAATAATAATAATAAAATAAAAATAAATACAGTGGAACACATTTGCAACACGTTAGGTCTGGCAACTCATCATAAGATATTTTTCTAATTTACATTTAAAGGAAATTAAAGTTCGGCAGCCCTTGACTTCAGGCGGCAGAGAATTCCAGTGACGAGAAGTAGCAACAGTGAAAGATGAAGAATAAAGAGATGATGTGTGCAGTGGTATTTCTAGCGTGTTATCATATTGTGACCGAGTATTTAAGTTATGATACCGAGAAAGACTGTGCAATCGGACAGATAAGTATTACTGAAGATAGTGTATTGAAAATTTTGAAAATATTCGCATGGAAATAGTTTGTAAGGAAATGAATTAACAAAGCAACTACTGTTACATCATAAGCAAAAGATACGTGCCCATGTGTTGTAAAAATGTCAGCTCTATAGCTTCAGCAGATTTCGAGAAAATAATTTATTCCTGAAATGTTCTCGAAAGTGCACGAGATGGCACGTAGCTTGCATTTGTGCAAACTTCGGGGCGGCAGACATGTTGAGAATTATTAGCCATAATTACTGTAAGTTCATTGCAATTTATCGTAATTTGCGGTTATTTTACACTAACCCTCAGATTTAATTTCATACCATTAGTTTCATCTCTACATAGAAAAGTGGAGAATTCTGGCGGGCAAACCTGTAACCAAATAGACTGTAAGGTACCGGTTAAGGTTCATACTAGCAGAGAGACAACCAAAAATCCTAAAAATTGGTGAGTTTTTCGAGTGATTAGTTACTTATGAAAGGCCCCATATTATTATGTGTAGGTATGTTTTCTAAACTTGATAACAAATAATTGAAGGGTTCAGACCCATAGTGGGCCAAGCGCCATTTATTAAAAACTGAGAAAGCAAGGGTTAAAGATAAGTGAATACCATAGTAGAATGAAGTTTGAATGTGTATGCTTTATATTATAGAGAAGTTTTATATGATATTCTTATTGAATTTGGTATTCTCAAGAAACTAGTTCGATTAATTAAAATGTGTCTCAGTGAAACGTACAGCAGAGTTCGTATAAGTCAGTTTCTGTCAGATGCGTTTCCAATTCACTGTGGGCTAAAGCAAGGAGATGCACCGTCACCTTTACTTTTTAACTTTGCTCTAGAGTACGCCATTAGGAAAGTTCAGGATAACAGAGAGGGTTTGGAATTGAACGGGTTACATCAGCTTCTTGTCTATGCGGATGACGTGAATATGTTAGGAGAAAATCCACAAACGATTAGGGAAGACACGGGAATTTTACTGGAAGCAAGTAAAGAGATAGGTTTGGAAGTAAATCCCGAAAAGACAAAGTATATTATTATGTCTTGTGACGAGAATATTGTACGAAATGGAAATATAAAAATTGGAAATTTATCTTTTGAAGAGGTGGAGAAGTTCAAATATCTTGGAGCAACAGTAACAAATATAAATGATACTCGGGAGGAAATTAAACACAGAATAAATATGGAAAATGCCTGTTATTATTCGGTTGAGAAGCTTTTATCATCCAGTCTGCTGTCAAAAAATCTGAAAGTTAGAATTTATAAAATAGTTATATTACCGGTTGTTCTGTATGGTTGTGGAACTTTGGACTCTCACTTTGAGAGAGGAACATAGGTAAATGGTGTTTGAGAATAAGGTGCTTAGGAAAATATTTGGGGCTAAGAGGGATGAAGTTACAGAAGAATGGAGAAAGTTACACAACCCAGAACTGCACGCATTGTATTCTTCACCTGACATAATTAGGAACATTAAATCCAGACGTTTGAGATGGGTAGGACATGTATCACGTATGGGTGAATCCAGAAATGCATATAGAGTGTTAGTTGGGAGGCCAGAGGGGAAAAAGACCTTTAGGGAGGCCGAAACGTAGATGGGAAGATAATATTAAAATGGATTTGAGGGATGTGGGATATGATGATAGAGACTGGATTAATCTTGCTCAGGATAGGGGCCAATGGCGGGCTTATGTGAGGGCGGCGATGATCCTCCGGGTTCGTTAAAAGCCAGTAAGTAAGGTATATTTTCTAAACTTGATAACAAATAAGTGAAGGGTTTAGAGCCATGTGGGCCAAGCGCCATTTATTAAAAACGGAGAAAGCAAGGGTTAAAGTTACGTGAATACCATAGTTGAATGAAGTTTTAATGTATATAGTTTATATTACTTGCTATAGATTTCCATTTAATTATGGTAATAACTTGATTTTAACCTTTGTTTTCTACGGTTTTAGTAAATGGCGCTTGGCCCACTATGGTTCTGAACCCTTCAATTACATATGTAGCCTAAAGGTATTCGAACCGTAGGCCTCCAGTTACGAAATCAGTATTTTTCTCTCTGATCCAACATTAGTCTTCGTGACAGCTGTTTTTCTTTTGTCTTTAGCCATGATTAAACTTTAGTCATGCTGATTTTGGTTAAACTACATTGTAAAGTCCACTTTGTTTTACGATGTCAACCGTGGACATAGCGTGGGAAAAACAAGCCACATCCTGTTTGGAATTGGGAATTAATATCCTGCACGTGCGGTCTTCTCATTTCCTTGTGTCTTGTTACATAAGAATTGTTCACGACACCTTCGAGTGATGCGAGAACGTACTGTATTGTATTTGCCATCGTTAATTTTTGCAATAAGTGAAGGACATTTCATAGCAAAATTTCTCAGTCCACATGAAACGTCATGACAATAACATTGATAATGCTATGCGGTATAATATGTAGTAATATTCACACTTATCTACATTTCAAAATCGTTTGAACTTTCTTAAAAAAAAGCTCAGCGCAAAAATATAAAATACAATTTCACTCACGATATTGTGCTGTTTTACGCCATGATGCTTGTTTTCAGTTGATTCGTGTCGGGTTGCTTTGGTAACGGTTTGGTTCGGACTGTAACAAATGAAAGCTGACGAAAATTATCTTATGTTTGTTACTACGTCTTTTTATTCCGAGAAATAGTATGATTGGATTGTCCTTATTGAGTCTTGTTACAGTTTTCTATAAGAATTTGTTCACAATGCTATTTGAAGATGAAATTTTCTGAATGATTCCAGGATTCTAAATGCTGTTCTAAAATAGGAAGAGAGATTGTTAATGATAGAAAATCAAAGCCGTTATCATATTACTTTTATTATACTGTAGCATTTAATTTGCAATAGTCCCATTTTTTTTCCCTGTAATGATGTTCTTGAGCATAAATAAACTTTTTAAAATAAAGTTTCAGTTATTCAAAATTTTCCTCACTTTGGCATAACCTATGTAATAATAATAATAATAATAATAATAATAATAATAATAATAATAATAATAATGATAATAATGATAACGATAATAGTGATAATAATAATGTTAATGATAATGATAATGACATTAATAATGATAATACTTAGAATAATGATAATGATGATAATAATAACGATAATAGTGATGATGATAATAATGTTAATGATAATAATGATGACAATAATAATGATAATAATGATAACGATAATAGTGATGATGACAATAATAATGTTAATGATAATAACGATAATACTTATAATAATAATGATAATGATGATAATAATTATAACGATAATAGTGATGGTGATAATAATAATGTTAATGATAATGACAATAATGATAATACGTATAATAATAATGATAATGATGATAATAATTATAACGATAATAGTGATGATAATAATGTTAATGATAATGATAATAATAATAATAATGATAATACTTATAATAATGATAATGATAACGATAATAGTGATGATAATAATAATGTTAATGATAATGATGACAATAATAATGATAATACTTATAATAATAATAATAATAATGATAATGATGATAACGATAATAGTGATGATGATAATAATAATGTTAATGATAGTAATGACAATACTAATGATAATGATGATAATAATGATAACGATAATAGTGATGATGATAATAATAATGTTAATGATAATAATGATAATGACAATAATAATGATAATACTTATAATAATGATAATGGTGATAATTATAATCTTAACGCTTTTAAGCTCCCGACATTCAAAGCTTCATGGAACAATTTGGAATAGCTTCATAGCAACCTTATGAAGAGGAATATTTACAATTTTTTTCGAGTCACATATGCAGACAAGAACTGGAACACAATAAAATACAGATTTCTTTCTTATAACAAGTTGGACTTAGAACACTCTGGTTCTCGGCCATCGACATGTCTCTGAAATTTTGCGAGTTGATGTAAAAATCCTTATATTTTTCGTGAAAAAGTCATTACTTCATTTCGATGTATCCTCAACGGGAGCATGAACACATTTCACTCGAGTTGCTCACAGCATCTTCGTCGCACACAGAAGGATTCTGGCCGTAATAGCGTTAATTGCGGTGGAGGCCGTGCGTTTCCACGGAGACTGTACGCTTGGTTCAAGGTCGCCGCCGCCTCCTGCAGTCGCTGATTGCACCTCGCCTGCTTCTAATTACGCTATTGACCTACATTCGCCATGTCCACTGCGATTTCCACACAAAACTGCGAAAAACAGCCTTCCTTCATCGTGTGTGTATGTATGTATATGTATTTGTTTGTATGTATTCGTGTGTATGTATATATGTATGTATTCTTATGTATGTATAATATGTATTTATTTGTTTGTTTGTATGTATGTATGCATGCATGCATGTATTCGTATGTATGTATATGTGTATTTGTTTGTTTCTATGATTGTATGTATGTATTCGTATGTATGTATAATATGTATTTATTTGTTTGTATGTATGTATTCGTATGTATGTATAATATGTATTTATTTGTTTGTATGTATGCATGCATGTATTCGTATGTATGTATATGTGTATTTGTTTGTTTCTATAATTGTATGTATGTATGTATGTATTCGTATGTATGTATAATATGTATTTATTTGTTTGTATGTATGCATGCATGTATGTATGTATGCATGCATGTATTCGTATGTATGTATATGTGTATTTGTTTGTATGATTGTATGTATTCGTATGTATGTATATGTGTATTTGTTTGTTTCTATGATTGTATGTATGTATGTATTCGTATGTATGTATAATATGTATTTATTTGTTTGTATGCATGTATGTATGTATGTATGTATGTATGTATGTATGCATGCATGCATGTATTCGTATGTATGTATATGTGTATTTGTTTGTTTGTATGATTGTATGTATTCGTATGTATGTATGAATGTATGCATGCATGTATTCGTATATATGTATTCGTATGTATGTATATGTGTATTTGTTTGTTTGTATGATTGTATGTATGTATTCGTATGTATGTATGTATAGGTATTTGATTGTTTGTATGTATGCATGCACGTATTCGTATGTATGTATATGTATGTATTTGTTTGTATGTATGTATGTATATGTATGTATGTATAATATGTATTTGTTTGTTTGTATGTGTGTATTTGTTTGTATGTATTCGTATGTATGTATGTATGTATGTATAATATGTATTTATTTGTTTGTTTTTATGTATGTATGCATGCATGTATTCGTATGTATGTATGTATTTGTTTGTATGTATTTGTATGTATACATTCGTATGTATGTATGTAGGCTATGCATGCATGCGAGAGGAGAATGTGAACAAAAACGTCTAATCAGACATGTCTCCATCAAATTACTGTATTTTATTTATTTATTTATTTATTTAACTAGCTAGCTAGTTAGTACAAATTAAATTTAATATAACACTTAATACATTATTAACAATACTGTGAACTTTCTTTTCTATATTAAATTAATTTTTAATTTCTCCATAGATATAACTTAAATAGTGATTGAGTGAGACAATTTGTATCTGTAATAATGCTATTTTGAGTTTACATCAAATGTAAAGGAGTCTTTAATTGAAATAGATTTGTTTTATAAGAATGTACAGTACATGCTTTACTATTTTGTAATTACATAAAAAGCAAAGAAATCAGCAGATACTGTGAATGTTAAATCATTTTCATGGTATTAAATTTAGAGTTAAAGAGGTTGAAACGTAATAAAGATCTCGAAAAACTGAAAATTAGAATTTATAAAACAGTTACATTACCTGTTGTAGACTCTAACTTTGAGAGAGCAACAGAGGTTAAGGGTGTCTGAGATTAAAGTGCTTAGGAAAATATTTGGGGCTAAGAGGGATGAAGTTACAGGAGAATGGAGAAAGTTACACAACGCAGAACTGCACGCATTGTATTCTTCACCTGACATAATTAGGATCATTAAATCCAGATGTTTGAGATGGGCAGGGCATGTAGCACGTATGGGCGAATCCAGAAATGCATATAGAGTGTTAGTTGGGAGGCCGGAGGGAAAAAGACCTTTGAGGAGGCCGAGACGTAGATGAGATTAATATAAAAATGGATTTGAGGGAGGTGGGATGTGATGATAGAGACTGGATTAATCTTGCTCAGGATAGGGACCGATGGCGGGCTTATGTGGGAGCGGCAATGAACCTCCGAGTTCTCTAAAAGCCATTTGTAAGTAAGTGTTATTGTCTTAAAGTAGGGTAAATTAAAGGTTGTTTCGTCAAAATACTGTAGATATATCCAATAGGCCTACCCACAAACATTTCAAAATTGTAACATGATATTTTGTGCAAGTAATGAATTTAAAACTGTTCTTGCAGAACGCTTTCATACATAATTTGTCTCCTCTATACCAGAAAGTCTCCTGTTATCTATAAATTTAATGTTGTAATTATTTATTTAAAGCGATGCTACTGTCAGCTGTCATGTCACGCCATATGAGGAGTAGGCCATTGTTTGCAAAGTTACTGCAGAAGGCCGTGGTAACTTCAATCTTGCCTTTTACGGTGTTAAGAGAGTATACGTTACACCATTTTGTAGTGTAAATAAGCCAGAACAATAGAAATCTAGCCTCGACATGGACAGAGACATCAAGTATCGATTTTGCCCTCCTATACATGCGTTTTGTGTTTACTTTCTTTGTGAGTTGAAAGCGTTTAGTTTCATTTTTCCCCTTTGTGATATGATACAAACGTAGCTTTTAGTTTGTCATTTATACGAAAAACGAAATGTGCTTCTTCTGACAGAAGAAGGTTGATTTCATGATGAACGGAAATTTTTTTATCGTTTCAAATGCCGGGGAAAAAAACGGATTTTACATTTTTTATAGAACTTTTTTTCCTATTTATTTGTAGTTTTATAAAGAATTAATGCGTGAAATGTATGTAGGCATATTTTTATTTGTTTAGTTATTTATACAGGGTTAGTTGAAAGTCTCGCACTACCTAAATAACTTTTGAAGCATACGGTTCAGTAACATGAAACTTGGTATGTGGGGATAACCATATACTAAGAACTCGATAATGGTATTACAGAGTTTTTTCTACTTCCGGTTTAACCGGAAGTAACTCCAACTCTCTTATTTTAAATGGAACACCCAATATATATTTTTATATTTTTGAATAGTGCTCATTAAGAGCTTTTCAAAAAGTACCCACACTTAATACTTCTGTACAAATTCAGTGTTGCTAAGTCAAGAAAACAGAAAAGTGTATCGAATATTAAAATAATAAAATACTCCTTCCTTAACAAAAACAAAACAAAGCTAGCTCACCTTCTAAATTATGTGTTCAAATTGGTAGCCCTCAGCTGCTTTACAATGTGTCACTCGATCATAGAAACCATTTAAGGAATGATTTAACCAGGCTTTAGGAATATCTTGCACCAGTTCCATTTTTATTTAGCAACACTGAATTTGTACAGAAGTATCAAGTGTGGGTAGTTTTTGAAAAGCTCTTAATGAGCTTTATTCAAAAATAAAATATATATATTGGGTGTTCCATTTAAAATAAGAGAGTTGGAGTTACTTCCGGTTAAACCGGAAGCAGAAAAAACTCGGTAATGCCATTATTGAGTTCTCAGTATATGGTTATCCTCACATACCAAGTTTCATGTCACTGAACCAAATGCTTCAAAAGTTATTTAGGTGGTGCGGGACTTTTAACTAACCCTGTATATTTAGTCATTTATGTATTTAATCATTTAGCTATTTATTTAGTCATTTATGTACCTAATCATTTATTTGTTTAGTAACTTGTTTAATTACGCCTACTTACTTAGTTACTTTGTTATTATTATTATTATTATTATTATTATTATTATTATTATTATTATTATTATTGCTGTTGACATTTTTTTCACAACCAGCCATTCTATTAATAGGCGACCCTAGTGGTTACCACAACTGTCTCTGGATCCAAATATCTCCCGTTCAAATCCATTCAAGGTCTATATGTTCATATCCTCCATTTACTACGTTCTGAACTTACTTACTTACTGGCTTTTAAGGAACCCGCAGGTTCATTGCCGCCCTCACATAAACCCGCCATCGGTCCCTATCCTGTGCAAGATTAATCCAGTCTCTATCATCACACCCCACCTCCCTCAAATCCATTTTAATATTATCCTCCCATCTACGTCTCGGCCTTCCTAAAGGTCTTTTCCCTCCGGTCTCCCAACTAACACTCTATATGCATTTCTGGATTCGCCCATACGTGCTACATGCCCTGCCCATCTCAAACGTCTGGATTTAATGTTCCTAATTATGTTAGGTGAAGAATACAATGCGTGCAGTTCTGCGTTGTGTAACTTTCTCCATTCTCCTGTAACTTCATCCCGCTTAGCCCCTCTACGTTCTGAACTCCTGATGAAAAGTCCAAAATATTTTTGTGGATTGTTTGCGTGGATTCTGCTTGATTTTGCATTAAGGACGATTTCTCCGATTAAAAAAAGGAAAGTTTATCTCGTTCTGTCTGAAGTCATGTTTGTAGGCAAAGCATTCTTATGTTGATAACTTAGAAATAGTATCTGCAATTACAGTGGCTATTACACTTTAACTACGTCACACTACTTTTGACCAATAAAACGGTACGAAAGGACGTCTTTCGACCAATCATGGCTGCTTATCTCACAATTTTATCGCGTCCCAAGCATTTGTTTAATTTTATCGCGTACCTAGCATTTGTTTAATTTTATCGCGTACCTAGCATTTGTTTAATTTTATCACTACCCTAGCATTTGTTTCTTTGTTTGCCAACATTTCAAACTGCATGGTCTGGACGTTAAAAACAGAAAATTACAAACCACTCCAGTCGATGCACAGCAGTTTCAAATATGATTCGCATTGGCATTCAAGATCAAGAATTAATAAAGATCATTGGTCATACCTATGCATCTTCCCTGAAACCCTATTTACAAATAAATGAAGAGCATCATTCGGAAATCCTGAATAAGTTGAGGGATACACCATGTACATCAACGAGTTCACTTCTTTTACGCACACGTCCAATATAACATCAACTGAACCACCAACCACTGAAACATTCAAATTTGAAAATCGTACTTTCAATAATTGTTCCTTTTAAAATTATTCTTGTGGTAATTTTTTATTTCATCATCCTTAATTCTCTATTCTCCATTCACTAAAAAGATTGTATCATTATCCAACTAAATTAAAACAGACGCTGGTACAGACACTCATTCTACCTCACTTCGATTATTGCGACGTTTTGTTCAGTGATCTCAGGATTGATTCCGCTCAGAAACTACAGCGTGTTCATAACGCGTGCGTCCGCTTCATTTGTAATGTTCGATACTATGATCATATCTCACCTTCTTTCAAGAAGTTATCGTGGCTTAGGTTACATGAGAGGAGAAATCTGCACTCACTTTCTCTCTTATATCGAATTATGCACTCTTCATCCCCCTGTTATTTATTCGCTCGTTTTCATACTCTCTCTCGCTATCATAATATTAATACTCGATCACAACGCGATAACACGCTAGAAATTCCACTTCACGCATCGTCTCTGTATTCCTCATCTTTCACTGTTGCTACCTCTCGTCACTGGAACTCTCTGCTGCCTGAAGTCAAGGGCTGCCGAACATTGAATTCTTTCAAATCCAAGTTAGAAAATTATCTTATGACGAGTTGCCAAACTAACTTACTATTATGACAAGTGTTGTATTGCATGTTTCCACGTATTCACATTTTTTTTATGTTCTAGTGATATTTAACTTATTTTATATTTTTGTTTTCATATTTTCCGATAATGTTATATCTCTAATGTGATAAGTTGAGCTATATATAATCTTAATTTTCCTTATTGTGTGTACTTAGAAATATTGTACTCACTGTATACTTTGTACTGCACTATTTTATTACTACTATTAGTATTATTATTATTATTATTATTATTATCATCATTATTACTATTATTATTATTATTATTATTATTATTATTATTATTATTATTATTATTATTATTATGAATAATTGTCTTTTTTTTTGTATGCCTCATTTATTTTGACCTGCTGTTCACATATTATTATGCTTTTTTCTTTCTTTCTGTATGTTATATATTATGTCTGATTTCTTCTTATTTGTTGTTTATTTATTATTATTATTATTATTATTATTATTATTATTATTATTATTATTATCTTATTCAGTTTTGTGTGTAAAATTGTAGTGTAATTTGTAAATTTGTAGTGTTTTTGTAACGCAGTCTTTACTCCTGGTTGAGTGTTAGAGAAGGCCGTATGGCCTTAACTCTGCCAGGTTAAATAAATCATTATTATTATTATTATTATTATTATTATTATTATTATTATTAATTAGAACGTTTCTTGTTTATTTCATCATTCATAATTAAAACTTTCCTAACACTTGTTTATATTATTTAGGTTATGTTACAGCTTCTGCTATATGATATTATGGATAGTCACGTATCAGAGATTGTTTAATACTAAGATTTATTGAAAATCATCTGTCAAGTGACGTTGATTACTGGGATCCGGATGATTGAAGTGGAATACAAATGTTTTAATAAAATGAAACTGAATCAACACAGCCTTCTTGACTAGTAACCACAGAGTTCAATGAAGGTTGCATAGTTGGCACAACTGATGACAAGAAAAAGGCTACTGCCATCTAGCGTAATGTTGATGGTACAATAATACATTTGAAGACAGTTGTATTTTCGTAAGTCAATTAATATTTTATTGTATTATATACTTCTAATCTTTATATACTTTCTTCTAATCGTGTAATAGTCAATTGAATCCCACTCGAGTTTTGATTTTCTCTAGATAAATCAAAACCTATAGTGAGAATACTGTAGATAATCCAATTAACAGTAGAAGTAAAACAAACATTTGAGCAAAATGATAAAAGGTAGGTACGAAGTTACGAACAAGGAATTTTGAAAATAAATACTCTTGGTACTTACAATATGCTCTCTCGAAACAGGTGAGTTTAAAATTTAGCAAACTAAAAGCATACAGGGTGGGTAGTAACCTGTACACCAAAATGAAAGTGGTGATAGATCATGAGAGATTTGGAAAACCTAAATAGCCTACATTTTTTCTCTAACATGCACCGTTTTAGAGAAAATCGTTATGTTTCTATGAACAATTTGGCAACATTGCGGCAGCTGCAATAACTCTAAGCAAGCTCGGCTTGCAGTTCTTACCTTCCCCTCCCCCTCTGCTGTACTCGGTCGCTATCACGCGACGTTCGCTGCGTTGCAAGATTTATTTAAACGATTTTCGCTATTATTCAATTTAAATTCATGGCTGAACGGTTTAAAAGATCCAAGACATTAACTGTTCAAATTATTTTTACCTATCTGCTTGTATACCCGCATCAGTCATTTCTCTAGGACCATTACCGCAATAGAGCGCTGCAAACATTGGGCGAAGTCTGTTTTCTTCCTGCTTAACGATGCTTCATCGAAGGAAAACTGTAATAAAAGTTTTGTTGTATTCAACATGTGACATCCACCCTGTATAGTTAATGGTAAACGGAAGATTGAAGATTGCTACTTGAAGAGAAAGATAAAAAGAAGAGTATGAGTGTAAAATAACAGAAAATTAGTAAAGGGCATTTAACACATTTTCTCTTCATATCAAGTAACATTCTGAAATTAGTCCCAGCTCATACATTTTTCACTATAGTTCACTCAAAGTGTATCAAACATATATATTATCAACAGTGATCTCACTAGAGGTTTTGATTTATCTAGAGAAAATCAAAACTCGAGTGGGATTTAATTCACTATTACACGATTAGAAGAAAGTATATGAAGATTAGCAGTAACGAAGTACTCCAATACAATAAAATATTAATTGACTTACGAAAATACAACTGTCTTCAAATGTAATATTGTACCATCTCAACATTACGCTAGATGGCAGTAGTGTTTTATGATTAGCTGTTTTCTTGTTATTAGTTGTGCCAACTATGGAATCTTAATTGAACTCTGTAGACGGTTACTAGTCAAGAAGGCTTTGTTGATTCAGTTTCATTTTTATTAAAAGATTTGCATTCCACTTCAATTATCCGAATCCCAGTAATCAACGTCACTTGACAGATGATTTTCAATAAATCTTAGTATTAAACAATCTCTGATACGTGACTATTCATAATATCATATACCAGAGGCTATAACATAACCTAAATAATATAAACGAGTGTAGTCGACGTGGTTGGCGAGTTGGTGTAGCGTTGGCCTTCTATGCCCAAGGTTGCGGGTTCGATCCCGGGCCAGGTCGATGGCATGTAAGTGTGCTTAAATGCGACAGGCTCATGTCAGTAGATTTACTGGCATGTAAATGAACTCCTGCGGTACAAAATTCCGGCACATCCGGCGACGCTGATATAACCTCTGCAGTTGCGAGCGTCGTTAAATAAAACATAACATTTAACATTTAAACGAGTGTTAGAAAAGTTTTAATTAGGGATGATGAAATAAACAAGAAAATTTTTAATTAACGATGATGAAATAAAAAATAAACATGAATAACAATTATTGAAAATAGAATTTTCAAATTTGAATGTTTTAGTGGTTGGTGGTTCAGTTGATGTTATATTGGACGTGTGCGTAAAAGAAGTGGACTCGTTTATATACATGATGTATTCCTCAACTTATTCAGGATTTCCGAATGGTGCTCTTCATTTATTTGTAAATAGGGTTTCCGGGAAATTGCATAGCTATGATCAGTGATGTTTATAAATTTTTGTTCTTGAATCCCAATGCGAGTCATATTTGAAAGTGCTGTGCATCGACTGGAGTGGTTTGTAATTTTCTGTTTTTTGACGTCCAGACCAGTGCAGTTTGAAATGTTGGCGAACAAAGAAACAAATGCTAGGGTAGTGATAAAAATAACAAATGCTAGGGACGCGATAAAATTAAACAAATGCTAGGGACGCGATAAAATTGTGCGATAAGCAGCCATGATTGGTTGAAAGACTCCTTTCGTACCGTTTTATTGGTCAAAAGTATTATGACGTAGTAAAACTGTAATAGTCGATAATCTGATTGGCTATGTATTGTATACTTTTAGTAGAGCCATCGATGTAGCTCAGTCGACAGACTCGCTGGGCTGCTGATCCGGAGCTGCGTCCGGGCTTGGGTTGGATCCCCCTTTGGACTTTGGTTTCTTCGGAGGTTTTTCCCAGCCGTGGGACTGAAGCCGGATGGTCTATGGCGAGTCCTTGGCATCAACCTCTTTGATTTGATTACCCCCTTTGATTTGATTACCTGGTTGGGTTTTTCCGAGGTTTCCCCCACCGAAAAGGCAAATGCCGGGTAATATTTTGGCGAATCGTCGGTCCTCATCTCATCTCACTACATCTCGCCAAAATGTAAAAAAAATGTAAAAAAATTGTACAAAATTGTAAAAATTGTAGAAAATTACTAAATTGTAAAACTATAAAAATTTGTAAAAATTGTAATTGTAATATTGTAAAATGTTGACATGTTCCACATCTTAAAGCTTCATTGCTCATGTAAGATCTATGGAATAAAATAAATGAATGAATGAATGAATGAATGAATTAATTAATATTGTAGAACTCGCGATTACAAGTCAAATCAGTGGTCGCACACATTTGTAGCTGCTCTCGATGCCGAGATATTACTGAGAGAGACAGCGCGGTACGGCTAATCATTTTATACGAAACTTTAGCACCCTCATGCCCGTAGCGGAAGAGGGTGATGTGATGGGCGTGGTCACTCAAGTTACATTGATTCATGGCCTAACTACTAATATTAGCATTCGGCTGCGACTCTGTTTATACCAGAGGTCTGCATCGGACGTTTTCGCTCGAGCGCCAAGTAGTTCATAGCATAATCCGATAGGTAGCGCACATGCATGATGGGTAAAATTGTCACGAGCGATAAATCCTCGAACGGTATAAGCCGAGCGTTAGACATTCGTTCTTGTTACAGTGATGAACTGTGTAGTAACATCATAGATGTTTATCATTTCAAAACTTGGCAGTGTTTAACTAACCTCTCCATAGTACAACTACAAAACTTGCTTTAAAATGTAATATAAATGTTGTAGGTAAATGTTTTTTTTCCCCCCCACATAGGAGTGATTTTGTTTTTGCCACATCTGATAGATGTTATTGGATGTAAATGTAATTATTATAAACAGAGAACACAATCACGATAATGCAAGAACTGTATCAAGTTTTCTAGTAATAATAATAGTAATAATAATAATAATAATAATAATAATCTCTAATAATTAGTGTTATCGATCTTTGCGTCTGTAACAGTTGTGCAGCATGATTATTCGTTTTATTATATTTTCTGTGACGTTATCTCTGTACTAATATTGTTATTAATCTACTGCTATATCAATAATATTTTGTAAATCGTTTCTACATTGTCGCAATATATAGGCGGAACACTATGTATGGACCTATCATATTATATATGTGGCAAATCAAATATTGAATAATTATGAATTAGCAATAATAACTGTATATCGAAGTTTTTCATACTATTTTATTTATAACTTCATGTTCCTGTTTTGATACGTTCCATTGACTGTTCCATTAAACGTTTGTCATAAACGCAGAAAATAAAGCCTTATTTTTACCGTGTGAGCAAAACATATGTGTATCTTATCTGTCGCCTTCCATACAAGATAAGACATGTCGGTGAGATGACCTTGTACTGTGCTTCTAATTATTACGAGCGTATCACGACCGATCGTATCTCACTCGAGGGTGCGACACTCGACCGAGTTCAAGCGAGCGATTTAACTCCAATGCAGCACTCTGGTTTATACAGTAAACATATGAAATTCTGCTCTTTTTTTTTTGTTTCACCATGGATCCCGGAATGAGCCTTAGATTACGAACCTCAGTTGCCTTACAACGGTTGTAAAAACTATATTGGAAAGTTGGAACAGTTGAATTGGACTACAATAATAGACTCATCACTGTCGCTATTTAGTTGTGTGGGATATTTTAAAAACTCTCTTAGTCAGAACTCTCTGCAATATCATAATTGCCTCACTTTTGCTCTCTGTTCCGTGCACCGGCGCACTCGCTTGTGTAAATGTGTTGGTTTCCCACGCGCTCTCTTGAGTCACAATGTTCGATCCAATGACCTCTAAACAATATTCCCTTGCACACGCAAAGGCTTACGAACACGTCACATCACGGCTTAAGTCGCAGCGTATTACCAAGCCAGGGTCTGAAGGCGGCTTCCGGATTATTTAACAGTGCAATTTAATACGAAATGTATCATTGTACCGTGTCTTTTTGTGTGTACAGATAGGAGAGGGATTTAACATTGCCATAGGAAATCTATGTATATAAAAACAAAAGAAGTAGGAACTTAATCTGTGGGCCATGTCTAGAAATTAGCAGGCTTTGACAAAACTTGCAAAACAAGAGAACATCAACCTTTGATTTAGCAACCGCAAATGGCGTTCTCTTGTTTTTGTAAATTGTCAAAGCCTGCTGATTTCTAGACATGGCCCCTCTGATGAAGTTTTTTTTATAGTACGTAGGTTTCTTATGGCAACGTTAAATCCCTATATCATGTCTTATATTCAGAGAGAAAAAAAAAAAGAAACACGGTATAGGCGTATGTAGTAACATTGCTACTATTGTAGGGTTTCAATTCGTCCCGCTTTTCCCGGTACAGTCCTGTTTTTGGTAAAATGTCCCGGTGTCCCGAATTTATATGTTCTTCCTGAAAAAAAAATTGTGTATTGCAGGTTTCATTCCGATTTTTTAATATATCCATGTAGTAGGCCTACTTCTAGTGTAGAAAAATTCAAGTACCTTGGAGCAACAGTAACAAATATAAATGACACTCGGGAGGAAATAAAATGTAGAATAAATATGGGAAATGCCTGTTATTATTCGGTTGAGAAGCTTTTGCCATCTAGTCTGCTGTCAAAAAATCTGAAAGTTAGAATTTATAAAACAGTTATATTACCGGTTGTTCTGTATGGTCGTGAAACTTGGATTTTCACTTTCAGATAGGAACAGAGATTACGGATGTTTGAGAATAATGTTCTTAGGAAAATATTTGGGGCTAAGAGGGATGAAGTTACAGGAGAATGGAGAAAGTTACACAACGCAGAACTGCACGCATTGTATTCTTCACCTGACATAATTAGGAACATTAAATCCAGACGTTTGAGATGGGCAGGACATGTAGCACGTATGGGCGAATTCAGAAATGCGTATAGTGTGTTAGGAGGCCGGAGGGAAAAATACCTTTGGGGAGGCCGAGACGTAGATGGGGGGATAATATAAAAATGGATTTGAGGGAAGTGGAGACTGGATTAATCTTGCACAGGATAGGGAACAATGGCGGGCTTATGTGAGGGCGGCAATGAACCTTCGGGTTCCTTAAAAGCCATTTGTAGGTAAGTAAATGAAGTTATTCCTAACTTCTTGCGTCCTATAAATATATACTTGCCAAATTTGTGTTACCAAAGCAGGACGTGGTCGTGGTGGTGGTGGTGGTGGTGGTGGTGGTGGTGGTGGTGGTGGTGGTGGTAGTAGTAGTAGTAGTAGTAGTAGTAGTAGTAGTAGTAGTAGTAGTAGTAGCTAGGTTCCCCCAACACCATGGTTGTTCTGCACAATTTCCACTTGGACTCGTCTGGATTTGAACTGAGATCTCATCTGCTATGTATACTCAGTATCTCGTTGCTAATCTGGTTTCAGTGACGTCACAGCGATGCGATGGGTAGTTTGCGATGACATGCATCTTCACTCCAGAAAGCTTTTATCTTGAGGCTGGAGGCGTTTATGGAATTAAAGGGAATATGACGAAAAGTCACTTATCTGCTAATGGCGCCGATATAAAAGGGCTAATTCGGTTACTAGCGCCTCGACAATTACCGCGGACAGTTAGCAGCCATTCTTCTTCCTTGTTCCTTACACTGTATCTTCTTTACATTCAAGTTTCATATATTATTCATTCCTTCTCGTCTTCATTCCGACTTCGCCGTTTTCATTATTTCTTTTTCGTAGCCTATTCCTTTTTTTATCATTCATTTATGTACTTTACATTGTTCTCTCTATCATTGTCTTCTATTTATCGTTTAGTTATTCTCTGTACTTCACAATTTACCCCTTCTGTCCTTCACAATTATTTCTTCAGTCCTTTAGAATTTACCTCTTCTGTCCTTCACAAGCTATCTCTTCTGTCCTTCACAATTTACTTATTCTACCCTTCACAATTTACCTCTTCTGTCCTTTACAATTTACCTCTTCTGTCCTTTACAATTACTTCTTCAGTCCTTTAGAATTTACCTCTTCTGTCCTTCACAAGCTATCTCTTCTGTCCTTCACAATTTACCTATTCTACCCTTCACAAGTTACCTCTTCTGTCCTTCACAATTTACCTCTTCTGTCCTACACAATTACTTTTTAAGTCCTTTAGAATTTATCTCTTCTGTCCTTCACAAGTTACCTCTTCTGTCCTTCACAAGTTACCTCTTCTGTCCTTTACAATTTACCTCTTCTGTCCTTTACAATTTACCTCTTCTGTCCTTTACAATTTACCTCTTCTGTCCTTTACAATTTACCTCTTCTGTCCTTTACAATTTACCTCTTCTGTCCTTTACAATTACTTCTTCAGTCCTTTAGAATTTAACTCTTCTGTCCTTCACAAGTTACCTCTTCTGTCCTTCACAATTTACCTATTCTACCCTTCACAAGTTACCTCTTCTACCCTTCACAAGTTACCTCTTCTGTCCTTCACAATTTACCTCTTCTGTCCTACACAATTACTTTTTAAGTCCTTTAGAATTTATCTCTTCTGTCCTTCACAAGTTACCTCTTCTGTCCTTTACAATTTACCTCTTCTGTCCTTTACAATTTACCTCTTCTGTCCTTTACAATTTACCTCTTCTGTCCTTTACAATTTACCTCTTCTGTCCTTTACAATTTACCTCTTCTGTCCTTTACAATTTCCCTGTTCTGTCCTTTACAATTTACCTCTTCTGTTCTTTACAATTTTTCTCTGCTATCCTTCTCAATTTTCCTCGCCTGTCCTTCACAATTTTACTCTGATATCCTTCTCAATTTTTCGCTCCTGTCCTTCACTATTTTCCTCTGCTATCCTTCACAATTTTTCTCTCCTGTCCTTCACAATTTTACTCTCTTGTCCTTCATGATTTTCTTCTCTTGACCTTCAAAATTTTCCTCTCCTGTCCTTCACAATTTTTCTCTGCTATCCTTCTCAATTTTCCTTTCCTGTCCTTCACAATTTTTCTCTGCTATCCTTCTCAATTTTCCTCTCCTGTCCTTCGCAATTTTCCTCCCCTGTCCTCCCTTGTCCTCCACCAATTTCCTCCTATATCCTGTCTTTCATTTCGTCCCTTTTTCCACTTATGCTCTCCTCTTTCAGTTTCTTGGGTAGGTATTACAATATTATGAGGGTAGTTTTTGTTTTGATGTGCATTTAAGTAAAAATATATTATTATTATTATTATTATTATTATTATTATTATTATCATTATTATTATTATTATTATTATTATTATTATTATTATCATCATCATTATGTCGGGTTTGCAGTGAAACATCTGCCCTTGGGCAGTAGAAAACTGTGAATTATTATTATTATTATTATTATTATTATTATTATTATTATTATTATTATTATTATTATTATTATTATAAGAATGTCGTAATTCAATGAAGATAAGTTTCGGACTCCAAACTCCCATTGTATTAAGGTGGTGTATGCAAGACGTTGGCGTTATATTGTTGGTTGACTGTATAACAATTAAGAAATGAACGCTGCATCGCTCTTGCGTTTCTGCTTGCCAATTCCTGGCGCTCTGTCTTCCCTCCCCACCCAAATTGGCGCAGAATTTGCGGTGGATTAAGTATTGACTTTTCAAATGTACCCCACGATATACGTGATGGATGCGACCAGAATCCAAATGAATCTTCAGACGTGGCTGTCTTTCCTTTAGTTTAGTCTACTGTATCTACGTATTTATTTACATATTCTTGACTTTTATCATGGGACAACACACTTCGATTGTTTCGATACTTCCCGACGGATGGAAGGTCTGTCACGAGTGATGGCTAGACGACGCTACGTAGGTAATTATGTGACAACGAACATTGGACCCTTTAATAGGTACTATTCCGCCATTTGGATGGAGAGAGTGGGGACGTCCGGGTTTTTCCTTATACAATTTTTCCTGTTAAACATGCAGGAAATATGGTATTTACAAAATTGATTTCCCATATTAAATCCCTCCTTATAGCCTACAGGGGATTCTACAATAGTAATATGCGTTACAAGAGCGGTATGTTGAAGTTTTCATGTTCGAGGAATAGTTTGAAAAAGCGAAACGTAGTTGAGCTTTTTTAATTTCCGAGAATTGAAAGAAAACATACCGCTCGTGTATCGTACATTATTTTGTGCGAAGATCTTTTATTACATACCTGAAAGAGGAATTTCTAATTAGTTGCAATGAAATCTCCATCTTGGTTTCTGTTCAATGACGGCAATTTTGGAAAACAAAAATATCTATCTTCAACATTGTTGCTTTAAAATGTTTTCTGTGTTTACTATACTCCAGCAGGCCGTGATATACGTCTGTCTTTTTTTCCCCCCAGTCTATAAATGCGAACTTAAAACAAACGGCTTCCTTAATGTTACATGCATCACGAATGCAGTAACTTTAGTGGAGTTGTAGAGTTTACTTAATTTTTGCAAATATTTAAAAACATAATTAACAGTGCAATTTAGGTGAAATTGCAGTGGTAAGTTTCCAATTTATAATTATTACTATATTGAACGTCTCTAAAAATAATATGTTAAAAGCCTAAAGCAGTAAAATGAATGTCGCGCTTAAGCGGTAAGAAGAGGGAAATTGTTGTGTGTGTTACGTTGGGAATACTGAATGTGGAATTTTAGACTTACCGCGGATTGGTTTTGTGTGGAAACCAAGCAAATACGCACGATCTCGCACAAATTACCTTTCCAGTTTCGAACACATGTAATTTACGTTCTGTGAATCTGAGGAGCATGAAAATAGTACCAATGGGAAGAGAAACTCAAAAAGTTTAGTTTCTTACCTTAAAGGTGTTTAATGTTTCTTTCCCTTGGTAACACGGCACACATCAAGCCTACAGTCAAGTTCCACGTCGGTACGCTGATTTTCCGACCCCCAGATTCTGAGGTTATGTCTGTTCTCCTTACCAGAAAGATGAAAAGTGGCTTCGTCAGAAAACACCACGGAACGAATAAATTCATCATCGTTTTCTATTAAAGTCTGCATGCTTGTACAGAAATTTCTTCGTAGCACTTTGTCCTCTGGTTTTAGGGCTTGCAGCAACTGTAGTCGGTACGGATGAAATCGCAGCCGCTTGCGAAGAATCTTGCCTTCAAATCAGTGTACCATTTACGGATTGTAAGCCCACTCAGTGGATCTGCACCAAACTTTGTTCGGTAATGCCGTTGCATATTAATAACAGACTGGTTCACATGAAAACCAAGCTTTTCTGTCCTCTATAGTAGCCATTTCGCCTCAACAATGAACAAATTTGTTTATATGCGTTATTATGATGCAGTGTTACCAACTAGGAAAACAATGTTACCACAACTAAACTTTTTTGAGTTTCTCTTTCCATTGGTGCTATTTTCAGACACCTCAGAACGTAAATGACATGTGTTCGAAGCCGGAAACGTCGTTTTGTAAGAGCCCTGGATAGTGTGGGAAACTAACGTTAATGTATTATTTAAGAAATTATGACAATTTTATGTTAAACTTAAAATTTATTTATTTATTTATTTGATACTTTACACTTGAGCTACATTAGGCATTGCAGCCCGAAAGAGCAGAAGCTCGTGCTCGGGCGCAGTTTAGATCAGTTATACAAAATACATCACAAAATTAAGAGAGTTCATTGAGCACAATAACATTAATAAATGGTAAAATAATACAGCATGTAATAATAGGGTCTATATACAAATAGAAAATACAAAAGTACATGAATATTAGAGTATCAATTTTTAACTCAATTAGCTTAAAGAATTAATGTGATTTGTTTCTTAAATTTATGTGTGTTAAGTGTACTTAGCTCAGGGTAAGCTCTAATTAATGCATTATATATTTTGGGTCCAAAATTTCTGCTGTGTTTTAATCCAGCAGTTGTGTGGCATTTGGGAGTATTTAGAAAGAAACTGTAGTTTTGTCTCGTCTGGTATTCGTGAGGATCAAATTTAAATTTATTGTGGTTTTTATGGAAGTAAATCAGCAATGTTTGTTTATAAATTTGTTCAGATTTGATACACCAAATTCCTGAAAAATTAATTTTGTTGGGTAACCAAAAGGTTTATATAGACAAATTTTGATAATTCTTTTTTGGAGCAAATTTAAAGGATGGAGAGTCGATTTTGCCATTCCTCCCCAACCTAAAATACCATACTGAATTATTGATTGAAAAAGAGCTAAGTACACAGTACGCAGAACATAAACAGGTAAATAAGAGCGTAGAATGGAAAATTTGTGGATTGTTTTACGCAATCTGTTACACAGGAAGGAGATATGCTTGTCCCATTTTAAATGCTGGTCAATAATAATGCCTAAATATTTAACTTGTTAGGAGAAAATACACAAACGATTAGGGAAAACACGGAAATTTTACTTGAAGCAAGTAGAGCGATCGGTTTGGAAGTAAATCCCGAAAAGACAAAGTATATGATTATGTCTCGTGACCAGAATATTGCACGAAATGGAAATATAAAAATTGGAGATTTATCCTTCGAAGAGGTGGAAAAATTCAAATATCTTGGAGCAACAGTAACAAATATAAATGACACTCGGGAGGAAATTAAACGCAGAATAAATATGGGAAATGCGTGTTATTATTCGGTTGAGAAGCTCTTATCATCCAGTCTGCTGTCGAAAAATCTGAAAGTTAGAATTTATAGAACAGTTATATTACCGGTTCTTCTGTATGGTTGTGAAACTTGGACTCTCACTCTGAGAGAGGAACATAGGTTCAGGGTGTTTGAGAATAAGGTGCTTAGGAAAATATTTGGGGCTAAGCGGGATGAAGTTACAGGAGAATGGAGAAAGTTACACAACACAGAATTGCACGCATTGTATTCTTCACCTGACATAATTAGGAACATTAAATCCAGACGTTTGAGGTGGGCAGGGCATGTAGCACGTATGGGAGAATTCAGAAAAGCATATAGAGTGTTAGTTGGGAGACCGGAGGGAAAAAGACCTTTAGGGAGGCCGAAACGTAGATGGGAGGATAATATTAAAATGGATTTGAGGGAGGTGGGATATGATGATAGAGACTGGATTAATCTTGCACAGGATAGGGACCGCTGGCGGGCTTATGTGAGGGCGGCAATGAACCTTCGGGTTCCTTAAAAGCCATTTGTAAGTAAGTAAGTAAATTATGTCAGGTGAAGAATACAATGCGTGCAGTTCTGTGTTGTGTAACTTTCTCCATTCTCCTGTAACTTCTTCCCGCTTAGCCCCAAATATTTTCCTAAGCACCTTATTCTCAAACACCCTTAACCTCTGTTCCTCTCTCAAAGTAAGAGTCCAAGTTCCACAACCATAAAGAACAACCGGTAATATAACTGTTTTATAAATTCTAACTTTCACATTTTTTGACAGCAGACTGGATGATAAAAGCTTTTCAACCGAATAATAACAGGCATTTCCCATATTTATTCTGTGTTTAATTTCCTCCCGAGTGTCATTTATATTTGTTACTTTGCTCCAAGATATTTGAACTTCTCCACGTCTTCAAAGGAAAAATCTCCAATTTTTATATTTTCATTTCGTACAGTATTCTCGTCACGAGACATAATCATATACTTTGTCTTTTCGGGATTTACTTCCAAACCTATCTCTTTACTTGCTTCAAGTAAAATCCCCGTGTTTTCCCTAATCGTTTGTGGATTTTCTCAAACATATTCACGTCATCCGCATAGAGAAGCAGCTGATGTAACCCGTTCAATTCTAAATCCTCTCTGTTATCCTGGACTTTCCTAATGGCATACTCTAGAGCAGCCGTGGCGAGAACGTGACTCGCGAGACATTGTGCCTCGCAGTGATAGCTGTGCTTGCTTCTAACCTCCGCCAACCCCCACCCTCTCACTCACTGGAGTCAAACTCCGTTCCATTTGTATTTGTCTCGGACCTGCGAGTGGCGTATCGTCGCAATGTCTCTCTCGAAACCATGTACCTCTATAAAAACGAAAGTTCCAAGTAGGATGGGAGGACGCATTTTTTTGCTGCCAATATGATGAGAATATTAAAGGTATGATTTGTTCACAAATATTACGAGGAAAACGGTTGTATGACATAAAACGGCATTATACTACATGTCACTGATGAAACATTAAAACTTTGTATTATTATCATCATCATCATCATCATCATCTTTGTACGTCGACCCTTTTTCAGCAGATGTACGAATAATGCGGTTAGCTCTTCAATTTGAACTCACTGATTTACTATGTGATGTCAAATGAAAGCTAGATGTAAGGACTTGACAAATGTTGAACTTTCTAATCTTTGCCAAAAAATAAATATCCGAAGCTTCGTTCTTTCGCTTGCTCTGTTGAAGCCATGTTCGCTACAACTTACGTTTGTGAAAAATTATTTTCAGCAATGAAAATAGTAAAAACCAAATTTAGATCACGACTGACAGACAAATACCTTCGTGATCAACTACGACTGGCAGTAAGTGACATAATTCCTGATTTTGAAACTCTGTCGCAGAGACATTCTGAAGATAGTTCATTTTAGGTTGTGATATTGTTCATTTATTGTTCATTTCTTTCTTCGTTACACGTACTAAACATTAGTTTGTAGCCTTGTACTGTATAAAATTATATTTATGTGCTTGACGTAAGGAAAATGAAAATCCGTTAATAAGTCAGACAGTTGCTTCACTTCCCCTTCGGGTGTCCGCCTACCTCCATAGGTGCTATGCACGTTGCAGGTTACACAGTGGCTCGGCGCACGATTACATTTTCGTCACCGCTGCTCTAGAGCAAAGTTAAAAAGTAAAGATGATAGTGCATCTCCTTGCTTTAGCCCGCAGTGAATTGGAAGCGCATCTGACAGAAACTGACTTACACGGACTCTGCTGTACGTTTCACTGAGACACATTTTTTAAAAAAATGAAATGCTTATGCTTATAAAAAAAGGGTTTCTAATAATAATAATAATAATAATAATAATAATAAATTGTATGCCTGTATATGGAGTAGTGAATAATATCCATTTCAAAAGCAGACCTTTACTTTGCCTGTTCACGGGGAAAGCCCTCACTCAAGGTGGGGAGGTCATTTCCAATTACACCCTTCACAGTAAAGTTGTAGTACGTCAAATCCATTATCCTCAATTTCCTGATCGAACTAGGAGGAATCGTGACTAGCACCCATTCAGGCTCTAATAATCTGAATAGCAGGCTAACAACGTCAGTATGAAAAATTAACCTGACCTCTCTTGGGTTTCAACTCGTGTAGCTACTAACAATACCTTCCCGTTTATTGAACGACTAATACGTCTACCGAGTATTGCTATTATTATTTTTTTCATTGACTTAGAAAAAGCGTATGATAGCGTTCCCAGGCAATTATTATGGCAATCCTTAAATGAAAGCATGAATAAATGAAGATACATTAGCAATTATGAGATAAATATATTACTTACTTACTTACTTACTTACTTACTGGCTTTTAAGGAACCCGGAGGTTCATTGCCGCCCTCACATAAGCCCGCCATTGGTCCCTATCCTGAGCAAGATTAATGCAATCTCTATCATCATATCTCATCTTCCTCAAATCCATTTTAATATTATCTTCCCATCTACGTCTCAGCCTCCCTAAATGTCTTTTTCCATCCGGCCTCCCAACTAACACTCTATATGCAGTTCTGGATTCGCCCATACGTGCTACATGTCCTGCCCGTCTCAAACGTCTTGATTTAATGTTCCTAATTATGTCAGGTGAAGAATACAATGCGTGCAGCTCTGCGTTGTGTAACTTTCTCCATTCTCCTGTAACTTCATCCCTCTTAGCCCCAAATATTTTCCTAAGAACCTTATTCCCAAACACCCTCAATCTCTGTTCCTCTCTCAAAGTGAGAGTCCAAGCTTCACAACCATATAGAACAACCGGTAATATAACTGTTTTATAAATTCTAACTTTCAGATTTTTTGACAGCAGACTAGATGACAAAAGCTTCTAAACCCAATAATAACAGACATTTTACATATTTGTTCTGATAGATAAATATATTATCTCATAAAATAAATCTCAAATTAAAATCGGAAAATTTAATGCAGAGAATTTACTACAACAAAGGGATTGTTATATCCATTCATAGTTTCTGCCCAAGGGCGGGTCCAAACATCCTTCAATCTTTCTTATTTTCTGCCTTCCTCTTAGTCTCCGCATATGATCCATATATCTTAATGTCGTCTATCATCTGATATCTTCTTCTGCCCCGAACTCTTCTCCCGTTCACCATTCCTTCCAGTGCATCCTTTAGTAGGCAGTTTCTTCTCAGCCAGTGACCCAACCAATTCCTTTTCCTCTTCCTGATCAGTTTCGGCATCATTCTTTCTTCACCCACTCTTTCCAACACAGTTTCATTTCTTATTCTGTCTGTCCATTTCACACGCTCCATTCTTCTCCATATCCACATTTTTCGCTTCGTCGTAATGTCCATGTTTCTGTCCCCATACAGTGCCACACTCCACACAGAGCACTTCACTAGTCTCTTCCTTAGTTCTTTTTCCAGAGGTCCGCAGAAGATGCTCCTTTTTCTATTAAAAGCTTCCTTAGCCATTGCTATCCTCCTTTTGACTTCCTGGTAGCAGCTCATGTTACTGCTTATAGTACACCCCAAGTATTTGAAGCTGTCCACTTGCCTCGTTTCTTTTATTTTTATTTTAGTAGGTTATTTTACTACGCTTTATCAACATCGTAGGTTATTTAGCGTCTGAATGAGATGAAGGTGATAATGCCGGTGAAATGAGTCCGGGGTCCAGCACCTAAAGTTACCTAACATTTGCTCGTATTGGGTTGAGGGAAAACCCCGGAAAAAAACCTCAACCGGGTAACTTGCCCCAACCGGGAATCGAATCCGGGGCACCTGGTTTCGCGGCCAGACGCTCTAGCCGTTACTGCCTCGTTTCAAATTCGCACGTTTACCATCTTTATTTTTCTTCCGATAACCATGGTCTTCGTATAACGTACTGTTCTCCAACCAAGACATAAACCGTGAAAGGAATGTGCTTACTATTGCGTCATCTATTGGAGCGAAGTAGATAGATAATATTAGAGTTATACCGTCATTTTTAAAATCATGCGCTCTCCTGCATATGTTATTTCCTGTATGAAGGGATTAAAAGACCAGGAGATTAACAGTGATCTAATTTTGTAACTAGGGTAGTATAAAAATGTGTATATCAGTGTTATGGTTTGTGCTTTGAGAGATAGCCAATATAGATACGAGTACCCACGTGTGTGACCTTATGACATCTTATGACATCAAATTCATTCACACCATCATCCCGCTTCGTTTCATTCCCTGGAGACTTTCTCGTGGTTGGAGTACAGTGGCGTAACAGTAGTGGTAGTGGTGGTGTTGGTCGTGGTGGTGGTGGTGGTCGTGGTGGTGGTAGTAGAGAGATGTATTTAAAACAGCGGTAAATACTTCAGCATGGCTTCCTCTGGGATGGAAGTAAAGCTGTGGGGCCCGTGTCTTAGATTTGGGGTACGTAAAGAAGTCCTGTCTCTTGACACAATTTGTCATTCATAGATGACTGACGTTGAATTTATACTTCGTTTTCATCTACTGCTGAAAGCGTAATTAAATAAAACATTATCACTCGTACTACTACTACTTTTTTCGTTGTTGGTAATTGCTTTATGGTTGTGCTAACAGACGGAGTTACTTGTCAACAATGTGACGCTGAAACGTGTGATCAGGTTACTGCCCACGACAGTCCTGATGTATTTTTATATTTGTGATGATTGGTTAATTAATATTAACCCGGCACACTCACGTTCATACAAATTTACAGACTCTAGACACTCAGGGAATTCTTCTTCTTCAAGAAAAATTCACCGACAGCCGAGCCCGGGAATCGAACCCGGGACCCCCTTATCTGCAAGCCAGCATGCTGACCAACAGACCACGGACGCAGTCACAATTTTATTATACTTATACTAGGCTGTACAGTAATATAGATTTATGAAATAATTGACTGCAGATTTTGAAGCGGGTACGTTGGTTGCCATGGCCACGAGATAAGACCTGATCATATCGGCCGGCCGTGTAACATGAGTGAGCTATGTCCACTTCCTCACGAGGGGCGTGTCGTATTGTACAGTTTCTGCTGTTATTTGACCTCATTTCCGGTGCGTTCGAGCGAGAGTGCGAAGCGAGGTGAAGTGGGAATAGAGTTGCAGTGAGCAGTTATTTGACGAGCTTTTTTTTAGCTACGGAGTCGTATGTCTGCGTTCCGAAGTTAGTGATTGTAAGTCCTCCTAGCAAAAGTTCTCTTCTTCACTAGAATTTCTCTTCTTGACTCAGAATTTTTCTCTCTCGTAAGCGGAAGTTATGAAGTTTGTTTGAATGATGGCAAGTCTTTTCGATAAAATTTACCTTTTCGTTCGCTGAAATTTGTTTTAATTCTGAATTTTCCTCTGACGTATGCCATGTTTATGAAGGTACTGATAGTGATGGTAAGTTTTTTCTGGTAAAATTTCCCTCTTCCGTTAGAATTCCCCGTCTTGACCCCAAATTTTCCACTGTTGTATGTGAAGATTATGAAGTTTGTGTGAATAATGTATTGCCTTTGGATGAAATTTCCCTTTTCCATCGCTGAAATTTCTCTTAATCCTGAATTTTCCTCTGACCTATGTCAAGTTTAGGAATTTAGTGATATGATTGTAAGTTTTTCTGGTAAAATTTCCACTGTAATTTCCCTTCTTAATCACATATTTTCCTCTGTCGCAGGAAAGATTGGAGAAAGCTGGGTTTGCAGTGAAAGACCTGCCCTTGGGCAGAACACTATAAATGAATGTACGTGAAGGTTATGGAGTTAGTGTGAATGATGCAAGCCCTTTAGATAAAATTTCCCTTTTCGTTCGATGAAATTTCTCTTCTTGATCCTGAATTTTTTATCTGACGTATGTCAAGGTTTTGAAGCTAGTGATAGTGATTCTAATTTTTTTGTGGTAAAATTTCCCTCGTTCTTCAATAGTATTCTGTGTTTTGAGCCCGAATTTTATTATATTTAAGGGAACCAGGTAGTGATTAGAGGTCAAAAATCCGATTTCTTATTTTGTGTTTTAAAAAAGTACAAAACTTGCTCTTTAAAACAATATAAATACTCTGGGAGGTATTTCTGGAGGTAAGCCCTTTAAATAACCTCTTTAAATTTGACTGTGCATGTAATTCATATATCCTTCTGTTTTTTTTAAATGCAGTTTTCCATAAGTTGACATTTTTCAAACGTAAGTGCATTTTTCTCTGAAACTACTGAATCAATTTACATAAACTTTTTACAGTGTTTTCTGCAGCTTGTATACTACATAGTAAACCTACGTGTTTAAGAATATCGCAGATATGACACGAGAAAAAATACATCGAAAAAAATTGCAAAAAATGTTAAATAAAGTTCAATATTTTTCTGTTTCACTAGGGGTGAAATATTTAACTAAATTTTGTTTTAGTATTTATAATGCACATTACTATATAACTTTAAAAAATGCAAGGTATATGAGTGAAGATTGTAGAAAGTAATGTGCACCTGAAGAATGAGCTACATTTAACAAAGTCGGAAAACAGGTTATCAGTTAGAGCCTTTCTTTTGCACTTGGATACGAAACGAATTAGTTGTCTTTTATACCACTGAATTCAGAATGATTGATTGTATCATATGGCAATTTTTAAATGAGCACTAAAAGCTTAGAAATATTGAACTAAATTTTTGTACTGAAATTTTTTAATCGCACAGGCATCACTACCCAGTTCCCTTAATACTGGTCCAAGATAAAAAAAAAACAAGAGAAACAAGATTGAATCCAACAGGTATGGTATCCTTTAGAGGCTTTCTTTTTTTTTCGTGGTTGTTTAATGACGCTCTATTAACTACTGGGTTATTTAGCGTCGATGAAATTTGTGATATCGAGATGGTATTTGTTGAAATGACTCCGAGGATTCGTCTTAGATTACCTGGCATTCGCCTTACAGTTGGGGAAAACCTCGGAAAAAACCGAACCAAGTAATCAGCTCAAGCTGGAATTAAAGCTACGTCCGAGCGCAACTAGTCTTTATTTAATAATGGACCTGGTATACAGGGCGATTCAGGAGAATAATTAAAAATTAAACAGGAAATTGGGGATGCTCTACAGAACATTTTGAGATAGAGAAGTTGGGATCTGTGAAGTCAGATTATGGAGATGTCAATTCAAACGTGTATCGCTATAGATTATTGTTTTCCATATTATCTACAATTATTATTTACATTTATTTACTTTTATTTATTTTTTACATTTACGCCATTTAAAATTATTATAATTTATTTATGATTATTTTCATTTAGCCTATTTACATGCATTTACGTTCTTAAATTATGTTCATGTTATTTTCAAATCAGAGTTAACAACGTACCATCACAGTCTAGTATACGAGTATACAGTCACGAAGCTCAATACATACTAAATATGCATCCATAGATAGTTGCTAACCACTTGGATCGCTTATATCGCCTCATTACAGACAATGCGAAATAGTACCGGCACAGTCTTTTGTTCCTAGCACCCTCATAACTCAAGCTTCGTGACTGTGGTACCATTTTGTAGCTCGTAACAGGTGCTCAAAATGGCGGTCACCAGCATTTAGTATTTACATTAGTTATTTACATTTTGTATTTACATATGAATTTACATTTATTTCTATTTACATTTTATATTTGCTTCTATTATTTACATGTAGGTAATTCATCATGTTTTGTTTATTGACCTATGGTCCACAACATGGTTCTGTCTATCGTATTTACATTGCCACAATACAAAACATGATGAGTCAATGATAAACCCTTTCATTTAATTCGAAGAGTTAATCACAGTACGGTGTTAAGTGACGTAATATTTGAATAACACCAATTCGCGAATAATAATGGCTAAGTAATAATTAATAAAGAATAATTAACAATGATATTAATATTAAATAAGATATTTAAGTTGCTAACTTGATACATTTCATTGGGCGGCTTAACCTTGGCCTCCTGCAATATGAAATTCACGGGTAAACATTTGACAATAGCTGTAGAAATTATGATCAGTGAAACAGCAAAACTAAACAAATATTTGAGGTTATAACATTTTATTTTGAACTAGGTACTTTAATTTAACGAATTATCGGAAAGATGAGAACTCTTGTGATATTTGAATAAGACTATTTCGCGAATATATTAATAAATAATTTATAACATACAGAAACAGATTATATTATAAATTAAGATATTTAATACTTACATTTTCTAGCACGGCCATCACGCAATATCATGACCCACTATATTGTTGAGGAATCAATGAAAATATTTAACATCTGAACTCAGGTACGACAAGACATTAAACAATTGCGCATCAGGTGCGACGAGACTTTTGACAGGATTGCAGTTGATTGTTGGTTTTCATTGGTTAAGATTTAATATATTCTTCCATTGCATTGATGCAGTACATAAACTAGATTCTGTTTTATTACGTCGCAATTGTTTTGCTGCGTCATAAACAAAAGAATGAGGAATGAAATAGTCTGTTTATTATAAACTGAATGAAATAGACGTAATTATTTATTGTGCATATTGTGTTCACGAAATCGTCTTAATAAATGCCACTCAGGGTTTTGATTTTCCTTACATAAATTTAATCGTAACTTCAGTTGATCGTAAATTTAGCCATAAAATCAAAACCTTTCGTGTTTATTAACTATGATAATAATTTATTTCTGTGAAAAAAATGTTTTAATGTGAAATATACCGTTGCATGTCAGTTAGTTCTACACAATATTTCATTGAAAGCGAAGAAGCAGGTTTTTCATCGTTATAGCAAGCTTAACTTTCCCTTTGACCTGATACAATGAGAAAGCAAAATCATGTCTACAAGGACGTCCATGTCGTTGATATTGAAAAAATATATTTGCATACAATAGTGATATCCGATTCGTTGAAAGTCATTTACCCACTATTATATCTGAACCAGCATTATTTAGCCGTGTTAATGAAACCATGGGCAGTTCTCAAGACCTTTGTTCAGGAGGAAAATAAATCAAGATAAGGTGATACATACGTAGTGTATTTATTTTACGACGTTTTCAACAGCAGAGGTTATTGGGAATTGAATTCAGTGTGGGCGAGAAAGTGACGACGGATTAATCGAACCCCTATAATTACACGAAACATCTACGCTGTTCGTGATTGTTATTGTGAGCTTGGTTGGGAATAAGGATGTTTGAGATTTGAAATAGAAGTGTGATATTTCTTTTCATTTCTGTCTTCATTCTCTCCGCATTTAAATTTAACAAGGCGGAGCCTTCTCGTTAACTACTTCATAAATGACAACTGTGAGCAATATGATGAGAATAAATGCAAACGAGACAAAGATCACGGTTATCGAAAGCAATATAAAGAAGGTAAATGTGCGTATTCGAAATCAGGCAGTAGAGCAAGTGGACAGCTTCAAATACTTGGGGTGTACTATAAGCAGTAACATGAGCTGCTGCCAGGAAGTCAAAAGGAGGATAGCAATGGCAAAGGAAGCTTTTAATAGAAAAAGGAGCATCTTCTGCGGACCTCTGGAAAAAGAACTAAAGAAAAAACTAATGAAGTGCTTTCTGTGGAGTGTGGCATTGTCTGGTACAGAAACATGGATATTACGACGAAGTGAAGAGAAGCGAATAGAAACATTAGACATGTGAAAGAATGGAGTGTGTGGAAAGGATAGACGAAATAAGAAACGAAGCTGTGTTGGAAAGAGTGGGCAAAGAAAGAATAATGCTGAAACTAATCAGGAAGAGGGAAAAGGAATTGACTGGGTCATTGGTTGAGAATAAACTGCCTGCTGAAGGATGCACTGGAAGAAACGGGAGAAAAGTTCGGGGCAGAAGAAGATATCAGATGATAGACGACATTAAGATATATGGATCATAAGAGGAGACAAAGAGGAAGGCAGAAAATAGGAAAGATTGGAGAATGCTGTGTTTGCAGTGAATGGCCTGCTTTTGGGTAGAAAACTATGAATGAATGAATCGCTTTCTCATTCTAGTGCAGCCGTGGCGAAAATGTAACTCACGAACACATTGTGGGTCGCAATGATAGCTATGCAAGTCTCTTGTTCCCCCAACCCCCACCCTCTCACTCACTGGAGTCAAACTCCGTTCCATTTGTATTTGTCTCTGACCTGCGAGTGGCGTATCGTCGCAATGTCTCTCTCGAAACCATGTACCTCTACAAAAACGAAAGTTTGAAGTAGGATGGGAGGACGCATTTTTTGCTGTCAATATGATGAGAATATTAAAATATGTATGATTTGTTCACAAGTATTACGAGGAAAACGGTTGTATAACATAAAACGGCATTATACTACATTTACTGATGAAACATAAAAAAAATTATTATTATTATTATTATTATTATTATTATTATTATTATTATTATTATTATTTCGATACTTTTTCAGCAGATGTACGAATAATGCGGTTAGATCTTCAATTTAAACTCACAGATTTACAATGTAATGTTACAATGAAATCTAGATGTAAGGACTTGACAAATATTGAATTTTTCAAATCTTTGCCAAAAAATAAATATCCGAAGCTTCGTTCTTTTGCTTGCTCTGTTGAAGCCATGTTCGCTATAACTTATGTTTGTGAAAAATTATTTTCAAAATGAAAATAGTAAAAACCAAATTTAGATCACGACTGACAGACAAATGCCTTCGTGATCAACTACGACTGGCAGTAAGTGACATAATTCCTGATTTTGAAACTTTGTCGCAGAGACATTCTGAAGACAGTTAATTTTAGGTTGTGCTAATGTGTCCTATGTTTTCTTCTTCATTCTTTTCTTCGTTACACGTACTAAACATTAGTTTGTAGCCTTGTATTGTATGAAATTATATTTAAGTGCTTGACGTAAGGAAAATGAAAATCCGTTAATAAGTCAGACAGTTGCTTGACTTCCCCTTCGGGTGTCCGCCTCCCTCCATAGGTGCTATGCACGTTGCAGGTTACACAGTGGCTCGGCGCACGATCACATTTTCGCCACAGCTGTTGTAATGCAATGCAGTGGATAGTCCAAACGATTCGTACATCAATTTTTTACACGCTTAACGATCATATGATGTGTTTTGGATCTTTAAGTTGTCTATATTAGGCCGTTTTTACTAGTGTTAAGTTCTTGTTTCTGTTGTGTGTTGTAGATGGCTTATGTTCATGTACTCGTACAGCCTTAGACACAAAAAATGACCGATCTCCTGTAGTGTGAATTTGTCTAATTGTAATTTCTAAGACTGTACAGAGACACCAACAACTATTGCACAATCATTTTGTTGTAGTACTGGGTTCAATTTAAGAAAATTAAAAATTTAATTATGAGCAATAAGGTAGTTAAAGGATTTTAATTACGAAATTATTCAGTGGCACGATAAACTAGGTTCCTGCAAATTAAAATACAGTATTAGAATCTCCAAAGAATTTTATGATGGAGCGTGTATTGCTTAATTGTTATTTATTTATTCATTTGTTAATTATTGTCGTGAATTAAGTTCATTAACTGACGAATGCACCGCGGGATGGCATCAACTCAACTCCCATAAGGACAATGTTGTAATTTTTTGTTAAAATTTTTTCTCTATTTCAGATTCAAATTCAAATTTATTCACAATTTACATTTGAAATGATACGTATGAATAGATACCCGAAATGAGCATATGCTCGTTCTCGGGTACAGTCCAGTAGTCTACATAAATTTTACAGAGATTAAATAGTAATGTTGATGATAGAAATAACAATAACAATAACAATAATAATAATAATAATAATAATAATAATAATAATAACAACCGTGACGGAGATAATACAAAGATAGTAATACAAATTAATTAATTAATAGTAATAATAAAACAACAAAATATTAACAATAATAAAATAAGTACTAAGACGGATAAAATAAAATATAAAACCACTTAACGAGAGTTAACACAACTTAAATAAGCATATAATAACCGGAAAAAAAACTAACGAAACTCGAAAATCAACAATAAAGTTCGTTGTATCGCAGACGACAGCAACCGCGGTATTGACATTGTGTTGTGCATTAATGGTAGTAGGGGGAGCCGAAAGTCTACGGAACTGCCGTTCTCTTCGAATCTTCTCATACAATCATGGGAAGTTAATGCTGAAAAACAAAATGTCTACGAGTCAAACTGTTCATTATTACCAGGATAAATACAAATAATACTGAAATATATTAATCGAGTTTCAGTTATAGATCTCTCCTTTTGTGCAAGAGGTATCATATCAAAATATTTTAGGAATGGCGGGGAAAATATAAATTTCAAGAACTCTCTAGTGACAAGAGATAGTGACAAGTACAATCAAGTGTATCTGTGGCGATGCTAAGAAATCATTTATTGGAGATATGCACTGTTATTAATTAAGAAACTGATCTATTTATATTTATTACAATGTTTTATCTTACAGGTTACATGCATCGGATAAATACAATAAAAATTAGTACCATATAATGCTAGTAACACTTAAAATAATAATAAAATTTATGAAATGTCATACAAACATTTTCACTTTATTTTTAAACTTAAGAATGTGTAAATTGCTTAGGTCTGGATTATTTTTCAATACTGAATTGTGTAGTCTTGGTCCATAATTCCTACTGTGTCTTAATCCAGCTGTAGTGTGGCATTTAGGTTTTGCCAAAGAGTTGGGACATTTCTTCTGGTGTTATGTATATGTTTTTCAGTTATAAAATTCGTTCGATTTTTGTGATAATAAACTAGTGATGTATGTTTATACATTTGCTCAATTTTTAGTACTTGGAATTCAGAATAAATAAATTGAATGGTGCGCAGAAAAACCACACTAAACTTCCCGATAAATGTCTGAAGCTCGTGTATACAGGACACTCTGTATATGCCGCGAATTTAATTCTATCCCAAAATAAGTTATGCTATGGATTTTCATTATTTTTAAAATTCATTGCCCTCGACTGGTTGTGAACTCGCGGACCTTGCATTCATTGATTATTAGGACATGTATGCATTTATTTACACTGCAAGTGGGCAAGCACCCGGTTCCAGTGGTATACACAATATAAACAGTACACAATAAAATGATAAACAATACACAATAAAATTTACAGCACACAATACAATTTTGCAATACATATACAATTTTATACACAATACAATAAGAATACACAATACAATTTAACACAATAATAATAAAACATAAATAAAATACCTAATTCTACAATACAACCTACATAATTATGTATAGGCCCTACATAAGCTTCAGTAGTCTTTCACTTTACTCTCATCTCACTCCCTGACGCATTTCACTGACACTTTAGCACACATTTCACTGACACTCTGTAACACATTTCACTGACACTATAGAACACATTTCATTGACGCTATAAATTATCAATGATCGGAACTGTTCACTGCACTGTAAAACCATAACTTCACTGACTCACCTCGCTTCACTGATACAACAGTTCAAATAAGTCAAATAATTACACCCTTATGCATACTTATAAACAGAACTACATTTAAACTAAACATTTCTAGTCTAAGGCCCTCTTACACGCTATTTTTAAATAATTTACAATTCAAACCAAGGAAGTAAACTCGTCAGGCTAGATAAATACATGTCACCTTAAAAAATTAAATGTTAAATGTCACCTTAATTTTAATTTGCACTTTATACACAACTTTTTAAGTTATTCTTGAATCTCCTTAAGGAAGGACAGCCCTCAAAGACCGCTGCAGGTAGGTCATTCCAATCATTTATAGTTCTATTTAAAAATAAGAATTTACCGACATCCGTTTTCTGTTTCCTGCATTTGATTTTAATATCGAAAAGAACATAAAATATCACTAACACTCAATTTCCCTATCTAGACGAAATAGCGTGACTTTTCTTGGCCTAGACCTTCTTACTGTAGTTAATGAGGTATTGAATGTCAGTCCTTATAAACGAAAATGAATTCGTTATTAGAGAGTCAAGGTCGAGATACAGCGGAACTCGGCGTGGTGTCATGTGTAAACTTGACTCGATACGGCTACTGTCTTTTTTCTCAATGATGTTACTATGGCAACGTGGCTGGAATGTTGCCAATGTTGCAGACAGTTAATTATAAGGACGTTGTACTGTAAATTGTCTACTTTTACGTTACCTGGCCGTTCGCAACCCGTGGATCACGACACGCAGTAAACACGCTTTCTCTCTCGAGATTTTGAATTGAAGGTATCGAAGTTAGATGCCGGCCACATGCTACGGTTGTGGATTAAGTTTTTCGAGTAATTGTTTTTCCTCTTTCATTCCATTGTGTACAGTGTGTGTCCCATTTGTCTCGCTCATTCAAAATAATTTTTGTGCGAGATCGTGCTTATTTTCTTGTTTTCCGCACAGAACCAATACGCGGCAAGTGCGAAATACCACATTCAGTATTCCCAACGTAACACACGTAACAATTTCCCTCTTCTTACCGCTTAAGCGCGACATTCATTTTACTGCTTTAGGCTTTTAACATATTATTTTTAGAGACGTTTAACATAGTAATAATTATAAATTGGAAACTTACCACTGCAATTTCACCTAAATTGCAATGTTAATTATTGTTTTTAAATATTTGCAAAAATTAAGTAAAGTCTACTACTCCACGAAACTTATTACATTCCTGATACAAGTAACATTAAGGAAGCCGTGAAAAAATCAACAAGATTCCAGATGCCGATGTTATTACTGCAATATGTTATATAAATAATATTGTTAAAATATTAAAATGAAAAATAAATCATTACATAACCTTACAGTTTGTTTTAAGTTCGCATTTATGGACTGGGGGGAAAAAAAAGACAGACGTATATCACGGCCTGCTGGAGTATAGTAAACACAGAAAACATTTTATAGCAACAATGTTGAAGAAATATATTTTGGTGTTCCGAAGTTGCCGTCATTAAACAGAAACCAACATGGAGATTTCATTGCAACTAATTAGAAATTCGTCTTTCAGGTATGTAATAAACGATCTTCGCACAAAATAATGTACGATACACGAGCGGTATGTTTGTTTTCATGTTCTCGGAAATTAAAAAAAGCTCAACTACGTTTCGCTTTTTCAATCTTTTCCTCGACCATGAAAACGTCAAAATACCGCTCTTGTAACGCATATTACTATTTTCTTAGGCGCCAAATGAAAAATTGTTTCAAACAAAAGCTGTTGAAGTAAAATGGGGAATTAATAATATTAGTAGTCCACACCTGTTAGCGCGTCTGGCCGCGAAACCAGGTGGCCCGGGTTCGAATCCCGGTCGGGGCAAGATATCTGGTTGAAGTTTTTTTCCGGGGTTTTCCATACGAGCAAATGCTGGGTAACTTTCGGTGCTGGACTCATTTCACCAGCATTATCACTTTCATTTCATTCAGACGCTAAATAACCTAGATGTTGATACAGCGTCGTAAAATAACTCAATAAAAAATAATATTAGTATATCTTTTCTTGTAATCACGTTCAATAATGAGATGACTTAATTTATTTAAATGACACCATGGACTTCGTATTCAGTGAATCATTTAACCTCTTCAAGGCCTGTTGAAAAATATATCACCTTTCTAATAAAAAAACAACGATTGGTATAGTTCATTTAAAAACCATGAGGAAGCCTTCGTGTTGTGATATACATTTTTTGAACTCATCAGTATTTTCATTGTCGAGCGTTGTTGCCACGTTTCCGCTGTAAAGATAGCTTCTAATTACAAGTATTAATAGCAATATATACAGATATTTCAACTCACGTCAATAAATTCGAGATACGGCATTGATTGTTTCTTACTCTACGTCGAGTTGATATCGGCACGTCAATTAAAAATGCTTTACGCATCATTGGTAGTCATATGATTCTGATTCCCACACGCTATCAACACAGTCTAATATATACAGTCACGAAGCTTGGGATGATTTTTTGCAATTTTCGCTGTAGTTGCTAGCCGCTTGGAGCGCTGTGTGTACTAGGAACAATAGACTGTCACTGGCATCGTGATCTAATACAGGCCGTAAGGCAGACCATGTGACTCGTTTAACCCGATCACGAAGGGCAGCGTTTCAATCATATAAATTAGTTGGAATGCATAAACAGTAACATATATTTCTCTAAAATGTAGTGTAATTCTATTAATAAAATTTAAAACAATGATTATGAGACACTTCAGACATAATTCACTTGCGAGTTAAGGTGTAATATTATTTATGGTGTGAAAATTACGTTGTTCGTATGTGTAATACCTGCCTTTATTTCGATTAAATATTGCTAAATTCTTGTACATTCATTTATGCATGATTGAATAATTTTCAGTTGCACCGCACGGATATTTAGACATGTTGAAATTATAGGTTACTAGTGGCTTGTGCAACAAATGCTGCTGCAAATTAAGTTCGTTAGACGTTCAAATAAAAATTTTTCAGATTTATTTTCAATGACGAATACTTGTCTTTTTGATAGTTATTTGCTTCCATAATAATGAAACATACTCCCTCTGAATGGATTTTTTTTAGGCCAAATGCTTTTTCTTGAACCTATCCAACTTCAATTTTGAGTTTCAACGCGAAAACGCAAGTATCAATGTCAGGACGATAGCAGTAGCTATTTCAGGTCATTGTGGATTGTAGGCAAAAGTTAAAAAAAGTCAGGTTTGCTAAGCTTTCGAACAATAGCATTTTCGCATAGTTGCGGCATGTAGAACTTGAAATGTAGAGCGTAAAATCATTTTATCCTACTAAGAGATCTTGCTGAAATGATCTGGAGACTACAAAATTTTCTAGGCCTCTTATTGTATCAGTAAGTAATACCTTTTCATCTTTTCTTAGGAACTGTAATTTTTGCGCTCTCTCGAGCCAATACTGAAGGCAATGACACATATCAATATCTACACTACACCGCCATTACTTACTTACTGGCTTTTAAGGAACCCTGAGGTTCATTGCCGCCCTCACATAAGCCCGCCATTGGTCCCTATCCTGAGCTACACCGCCATTAAGTATATGAAAAAGACCCAACCCCACTGATTTAATAAGTATAAAAATATTTGATTTTTAATAACAATATTATTATCTTAAGTTTTGTAGTTATATATAGCAGTCACTCAGTAAATTATAGAAATGAAGATCTAAATTAAGATATTCTCTACATTTACTTACATAACCTCAAAACGTTTCACTTTCATGTCATCAATATAGCATCAATATTATGTACAATTAATGAAAAATAGACGCATCATGATATTAACTATAATAATATTTAATTTCTAATGGTAATAATGTCATCAAACCACCTCAAGTTTCGTAGATTTAAATATCCAATACACAGCTGTATTCAAAAAATTATACACTGCAGAATCAGTTTTTAATAACAAATTGAATTGAGCTCTAAATATGTCGGCAATCCTGCAGGTCATGGCCTTCGTGTAATAGCCTATTGTTTTTGTAGTGTGTGTTTTGTTCTGAAATTCAATCAAGTCGGCCGTGATTCTATAATATTAGTTCTCAAAACTGACAAGAGATGGATTTTTGAAAATAGGAAAATTATGTAGGAAAATTGACATTTCACTGAAAACTACTACTTTTCCGAAAAACTTTGGATACCAGGCATGAAAATGAGGGGTCACTCATTAAAATCCGTTCAGCCGTTTTCCCGTAATTTCCATTACCAGTTCAAATTATATATATATATATATATATATATATATATATATATATATATATATATATAGATGTTTACTGTCCCAGTTGCCCCTTTCTGTCTAATTTTAGTGGTCTCCAATACCTTGCCATTCATATGGAAATAGTATAGGTTATGTGTACTATATCTTATATTCCTAAATTATTCAAACCTGCTTTACAGGGAGCTATCACCTGAAAGCGAGATTTGCATAATACATTCGTTACTGGAGATACGTTAACAGAAAGCCACAATTTAAGTCACACAGCATTGTGTGCACTCACAGTTGAGTTCTGCCGTCTTGTCAGCTCATTTGAGTTGTGTGGATACAAAGGAAAAATTGTGACGGTGTCGTGTATGGTTCCTGGGGTAGCTCAGTCGGTAGAGCGTTCGCGCGCTAAGCGAAGGGTCCCGGGATCGATACCCGGCCCCGGAACAATTTTTCCTTGAAATTATTCAAACCTGCTTTACGGGAGCTATTACCTGAAAGCCAGATTTGCATAATAATAATAATAATAATAATAATAATAATAATAATAATAATAATTACTTACTTACTTACTTACAAACTTACAAATGGCTTTTAAGGAACCCGAAGGTTCATTGCCGCCCTCACATAAGCCCGCCAGCGGTCCCTATCCTGTGCAAGATTAATCCAGTCTCTATCATCATACCCCACCTCCCTCAAATCCATTTTAATATTATCCTCCCATCTACGTCTCGGCCTCCGTAAAGGTCTTTTTCCCTCCGGTCTCCCAACTAACACTCTATATGCATTTCTGGATTCGCCCATACGTGCTACATGCCCTGCCCATCTCAAACGTCTGGATTTAATGTTCCTAATTATATCAGGTGAAGAATACAATGCATGCAGTTCTGTGTTGTGTAACTTTCTCCATTCTCCTGTAACTTCATCCCGCTTAGCCCCAAATATTTTCCTTAGCACCTTATTCTCAAACACCCTGAACCTATGTTCCTCTCTCAGAGTGAGAGTCCAAGTTTCACAACCATACAGAAGAACCAGTAATATAACTGTTTTATAAATTCTAACTTTCAGATTTTTGGACAGCAGACTGGATGATAAGAGCTTCTCAACCGAATAATAACACGCATTTCCCATATTTATTCTGCGTTTAATTTCCTCCCGAGTGTCATTTATATTTGTTACTGTTGCTCCAAGATATTTGAATTTTTCCACCTCTTCGAAGGATAAATCTCCAATTTTTATATTTCCATTTCGTACAATATTCTGGTCACGAGACATAATCATATACTTTGTCTTTTCGGGATTTACTTCCAAACCGATCGCTCTACTTGCTTCAAGTAAAATTTCCGTGTTTTCCCTAATCGTTTGTGTATTTTCTCCTAACATATTCACGTCATCCGCATAGACAAGAAGTTGATGTAACCCGTTCAATTCCAAACCCTGCCTGTTATCCTGAACTTTCCTAATGGCATATTCTAGAGCGAAGTTAAAAAGTAAAGGTGATAGTGCATCTCCTTGCTTTAGCCCGCAGTGAATTGGAAAAGCATCAGATAGAAACTGACCTATACGGACTCTGCTGTACGTTTCACTGAGACACATTTTAATTAATCGAACTATTTTAATAATAATAATAATAATAATAATAATAATAATGATAATAATAATAATAATAATAATAATAAGAGATAAAACAGCGTAATTGATTCAGTACAAAGCAGGCCTACTTACTTGCAACTACGAGGAAATGCTTAATTTTTCTGTATTGCAACTACGAGTATAAAATCAAGTAAAAAATGAAATTAAGAAGAAAAGATGTTACAAAATTGTGGGCCTTCGCAGTACGCGGCCCACAGTTTGGAAACCCCTGCCCTAAGACAGGCGCTTAAAGAGGAAGTTCAGGTCACTGGACACATTCCACGTTTCAATATTTCACGGCGACATCAGCCTTCGACACTAAACGTAGCCTGAATTAGTTATCAACATATTCGACAGTGACGTCAAAGGAGCGACCCAAAGGACAGATAAACCTTCCTTTATGGTCCAAAAGCTGGCCTCGTTTCACCCACGCATACCTTCAAAATGAAAGGAATTGACTCGACCCCCGCTTATGAATCACGGCACCAAACTACTGACCAGATACGAGTAACGTTAGGCTAGTGCCATTTTCAATTAACGCCACTCTTGCTCGCAGAAAACTACATAATGATACACTATAACTACAGATTGATTCAGGGATTTTGGACCCTGCAAAAAGTAAGTAGACTGGGTTACACAGGTCAGGCCGCGCAGTCTTAACACCTAACACTTCCTTCTTATGTTGCGGTACACTCCGTCTTGAAACACAATATTCTTCCACAGGTCCCGTTACTTACTGGCTTTTAAGGAACCCGGAGGTTCATTGCCGTCCTCACATAAGCCCGCCATTGGTCCCTATCCTGAGCAAGATTAATCCAGTCTCTACCATCATATCCCACCTCCCTCAAATCCATTTTAATATTATCTTCCCATCTACGTCTCGGCCTCCCCAAAGGTTTTTTTCCCTCCGGCCTCCCAACTAACACTCTATATGCATTTCTGGATTCGCCTATACGTGCTACGTGCCCTGTCCATCTCAAACGTCTGGATTTAATGTTCCTAATAAAATTATGTCAGATGAAGAATACAGTGCGTGCATTCTATTTATAATCTTGGTTTTAATTATATTCATCTGGCTAAATCTGCAGTGCTTGGGAAAATTGGCACAAGTCAGTTTCCACAAACAATTTCTGTTAATTTATTGACAACTTACGGAACATCTGCTCGCTTGGGAAAAGAGACATACGTATTTCTTCCATTACAATAATTCATACAGAAGAAACTCAAATCGACATAAACCAGTGTGAAGACAGTTTTTTTCCTCCTCCTGTAACATTAACATTTTTGATTTCTGCCACTTTTTCTGAGCACTACAGAAATAGCCTTTCAAAATCTTCACAACACAAACCACTGTTAAAACTTGGTGTGGTGCCTCCACGTGTTATGTATGATTCCGGGCATCCCCTTTTGTTCGGACGAGAGTAATTCTAACACAGGACAAAATCGAGTTTAGTTGTTCAAAGAAAAAACAAATTCCCACTGAACTTAGCGCGAAAAAAAAAAAAAACTAGATTTGCCACTGCCCACCGTTCAATAATTTTTCTCCACCGACAGAGAGAGAAAAAAACTAGATTTAGTGGGAAATCCACCGTGTTGGCAACACTGGTCTCTAACTCTCTGGTATTTTCAGCCACGGTATAACTAAAAATCATGTGGTGACAAATGTCATTTGTTTAGTGGCATAAGGGTTATAACTCATAACAACTTATCTTATCTCTGGTCAGTTGTAGGAAGAGCGGTACTCCATTCATCAATACCTTCCCGCACCGCACCTAATTAAAATACAATGGCAGAGACTTTCTGGTCGGCTCCCCACAGTATTTTACAAGTTGTCCTCTTCACTGTAGAAGTCTCAGAAATTGAGGACGTCAGAACGTTATCGGAAAGCCTGATATCTTAACAGTTAAGTTAATGCGCATTGCGTACGGAATTAAATTCCTTGTTTTTATCTACATCAAGGGAATCTGTTATCTGCAACAACACCTCTTTAACGTGGACACGACCCTTATCTATAGAATGAGTCAACGAACATACGAGAAGTAACTATGAACCAAAAAACAAGCAAAAGGATGCTAATGTAATAATTTACCAGAAATAATCTCTGTTTAGACAACACAGGTAGATGACGTGCCCAAAAACTGCATTTTCGGTAATCAAGGAAGATGACGTGTTTTTCCGCGGAAGTCGTGATATGTGTAGATATTTTATGCTCGACCATGCCGAAATGTAGTAATTATACACCTGGTAGTAGCCTTTTAATGCACCTCATTAAAGTACACCTATTCATTATAGTTCAGTTGTTCAGCCAATGAGAAATCACCATTGTACCATTATAAAACCGCAAGTATCGATTATTCTCGGATATGCAATCGAAAGACAAGTAGCGAAACGTCACGGAGGCTGGAAATCCAATACTGTCGCAGAAGGTTATGTTTTGTTACTATAATAATTAACGTTAATTGTAAATAATATTCAAATAAATTCAATCTGTCATCTCGTTTTTCAATTCTAAATCAATTTCCAGGTTATATCAAGATCAATGTTCATGTTATTCTCTACATAGATTATATCAAGGTCAATGACATTCGTTCCTCGGAAGAAATCAATACTTTCGCGTCTGCGCACATCTCACAATTTAGAAGGTGAGTTCCGCTCCTCACTTAGATAACCATAACATGAATACTTATGAATAATTTCAAGTTAGAAATATGGTCGAGCATAAAAAGTCGTATGAAACTTGCCTATAATGGTAATTAAGACGCTCATATGGAAATTATGAAACTCGCTTGCGCTCGTTTCATAAACAAACATACTCGCATCTTAATTAATACCATTATAGGCTCGTTGCATAATGTTCTATTACAGGATGACAAAATTTTGTCGGTATACTTTATATAAAGAGGAAGTAAAACAATATCCAAGAAGAAACTAACACTCTATATGCATTTCTGGATTCACCCATACGTGCTACATGCCCTACCCATCTCAAACGTCTGGATTTAATGTTCCTAATTATGTCAGGTGAAGAATACAATGCGTGCAGCTCTGTGTTGTGTAACTTCTTCCATTCTCCTGTAACTTCATCCCTCTTAGCCCCAAATATTTTCCTAAACACACTATTCTCAAACGCCCTTAGTATCTGTTCCTCTCTCAAAGTGAGAATCCAAGTTTCACAACCATAAAGAACAACCGGGAATATAACTGTTTTATAAATTCTGACTTTCAGATTTTTTGACAGCAGACTGGACGATAAAAGCTTCTCAACCGAATAATAACAGGCATTTCCCATATTTATTCTGCGTTTAATTTCCTCCCGAGTGTCATTTATATTTGTTACTGTTGCTCCAAGACATTTGAATTTCTCCACCTCTTCGAAGGATAAATCTCAAATTTTTATATTTCCATTTCGTACAATATTCTCTTTTCGTGATTTACTTCCAAACCTATCTTATTACTTGCTTCAAGTAAAATTTCTGTGTTTTCCCTAATCGTTTGTGGATTTTCACATATTCACGTCATCCGCAAAGACAAGCAGCTGATGTAACCCGTTGAATTCCAAACCCTCTCTGTTATCCTGGATTTTCCTAATGGCATATTCTAGAGCGAAGTTAAAAAGTAAAGGTGATAGTGCATCTCCTTGCTTTAGCCCGCAGTGAATTGGAAAAGTATCTAATAGAAACTGACCTATACGAACTGTGCTGTAAATTTCGCTGAGACACATTTTAATTAATCGAACTAGTTTCTTGGGAATACCAAATTCAATAAGAATATCTTATAAAACTTCTCTCTTAACCGAGTCATATGACTTTTTGAAATCTATGAATAAACGATTACTGTACCCTTATATTCTCATTTTTTCTCCATTATCTGTCGAATACAAAAAATGTGGTCAATAGTTGATCTATTACTCCTAAAACCACACTGATGATTCCGAATAATTTCATCTACGTATGGAGTTAAACTTCTCAAGAGAATATTGGAAAAAAGTTTGTACGACGTCAACAAAAGTGATATTGAAGATGTGAGTACTTGGAGAAAACATATTCTACACTGTCATAAAATAATGAACACACTGTATATTTCAAAAAAATTTACTCTGTATCTTTCAGCTTTCAGATCTCTGTGCTGAAATTAGAATAAAAAAAAAAAGGCGTGGAATTTGAAAGCAACGAAATTCGTGTGATTACATTCTATCATGTCATTCGGATTGGAAAATGTCAGCTTGTGATTACTGCGGGGAGTAGAATGACATTCACGCATACCCACTCCATCCCCAAAACTAAATTAAATGCTGCGATTTGGTTAGGGCAATTTCCTGCAGCATGCCGTAGATAAGTATGAAATAATAGCAGAAATGTTTCTCTAAGCAGACAGACAATATCCGTTTTACATGTGCGATGTTTACTTGTCTTCTCTCTCGGCCGGCTGCTGTTTTACGGCTGTCGCCATGGCGACGCTCTTATTTTGCATTAAAATATTATTTATATTTGTGTTTATGAGTAGGCTTAAGAAACTTGATCACTGCCCATTAGTTCTCATCTGTATTGGTTCCTCCAAGTCTAGAAAACAGAAATCATCATTGGTGTAAATGCGGTAAATTAATTCGGCGACTGGCAAATGAGAATACACTGCTGCGTCGATTTAGTAGAATGCGTTAGAGGCTAAAGAAATAATCAAAACGGTATAATGCGATTTGTTGTTGCTACGAGAATTCAAGCCTCCACAGACCGGTAAGAAATCATGCCACAAACACGTTCACGTCTGAGTATTTCTGGCAAAATATTGTGTGTATTGAAAACAGCGCAAATATTAAGGATATTGGTGGAGAGTTTAAGGTAATATTTATTTAAATTTTTATTTACTTATATACAGGGTTAGTTAAAAGTCCCGCACCACCTAAATAAGTTTTGAAGCATACGGTTCAGTGACATGAAACTTGGTATGTGGGGATAACCATATACTAAGAACTCAATAATGGTATTACCGAGTTTTTTCTACTTCCTGTTTAACCGGAAGTAACTCCAACTCTCTTATTTTAAATGGAACACCCAATATATATTTTTATTTTTGAATAAAGCTCATTAAGAGCTTTTCAAAAATTACCCACACTTGATACTTCTGTACAAATTTATTGTTGCTAAGTCAAGAAAACAGAAAAGTATATCGAATATTAAAATAATGTATGTATGTATTTATTCACACTGCAATGGGTATGTACCCGGTGGCAGTGGTAACTAATTACACTCAATAATGACAATAATAAACTTATTAATTAAAATAATACCAATAATTAATACAAATAATTAATACTAACAATAATTTATAATAATAATAATAATAATAATAATAATAATAATAATAATAATAATAATAGGGAATATCCTAAATTAAATGAAGCACGATCACTTAAAATAACATTTAAAATAAATCTAATTTGTATCTTAAATCTAAGTTCGAACTAAAACCCACGAGTATGATAAATGCACCACCTAAATAACTTTTGAAGCATACGGTTCAGTGATATGAAACTTGGTATGTGAGGATAACCATATACTAAGAACTCAATAATTGTATTACGGAGTTCTTTCTGCTTCCGGTTTAACCGGAAGTAACTCCAACTCTCATATTTTAAATGGAACACCCAATATATATTTTTATTTTTGAATAGTGCTCATTAAGAGCTTTTCAAAAAGTACCCACACTTGATACTTCTCTACAAATTCAGTGTTGCTAAATAAAAGTGGAAGTGGTGCAAGATATTCCTAAAGCCTGGTTAAATCATTCCTTAAATGGTTTCTATGATCGAGTGACACATTGTAAAGCAGCTGAGGGCTACCAATTTGAACACATAATTTAGAAAGTGAGCTAGCTTTGTTTTGTTTTTGTTAAGGAAGGAGTATTTTATTATTTTAATATTCGATACACTTTTCTGTTTTCTTGACTTAGCAACAGTGAATTTGTACAGAAGTATCGAGTGTGGGTACTTTTTGAAAAGCTCTTAATGAACTTTATTCAAAAATAAAAAAAAAACTATACTGGGTGTTGCATTTAAAATAAGAGAGTTGGGGTTACTTCCGGTTAAACAGGAAGCAAAAGCTCCATAATACCATTATTGAGTTCTTAGTATATGGTTATCCCCACGTACCAAGTTTCATGTCACTGAACCACATGCTTCAAATGTTATTTAGGTGGTGAGGGACTTTTAACTAACCCTGTATATGGGGTATGTATATTTACTTTATATATATATATATATATATTTATTTATTATTGTATTTTATAGATGTATTGTAGGAAATAAAAATTAATTTCTATTGACGTATTAGTTTCACTTTTTTTTTATAATGAATTAACAACTCTTAAATATCCATTCTCGTTTGGTCGATTCTTTTACTGTCCATAATATTCATTGACTTTCATGCTATACCTAAACATCATGCTTGCCGATTGTAGGGGACTTGCTGAGCTTGTGATATCTAAGTAGATGAACATTGGGTATACAATGGGTGTAAACAGACTAAATGCAAGGATCCATCCCTGATACAGCCCTCGTGAAATGATTCATTCAGTTAATCACGTTGTATTGTATTGTATTGTATTTATTAACATTCCATGGTATTCATACATTGCTTCACAGCTAGAATATGGAACAAGCCAAAAAACTTAATACTATTATAAAGTCTTAATTTATAGTCACAATCTAGATGAAATATATACAGACGAGATTTACAATATAGTCTACTAGTACAACACAAGGTTTTAGTATCAATTTCATTAAGTGTTGTTGAATGTCATGAATTCATCTACAGAATAGAAGGCGTGAGAAATTAGGTACTTCTTTAATTTGGCTCTAAATAGTCTTATGTTTTGAGTTTAATTTTTTGTATCGATAGTGAGGCTATTAAAAATTTTTACTGCCATATAACGCACTCCTTTCTGATAGCACGATAGACTTGCCGATGGAGTATGAAAGTCATTTTTTGACGTGTATTTATGCTATCAACTCTTGAATTAGTTACAAAGTTTTCACGATTACATACGAGGAAGATTATTAATGAAAAGATATACTGACAAGTCATGGGCATTATTTGTAGTTTTTTGAAAATAGTCCTACACGACTCCCTAGATTTGGCACCTACTATTATTCTAATTACTCTTTCTTGTAAAAGGAATATACTGTTACTATCTGTGGAATTTCCCCGGAATATTATTCCAAAACTCATTACCGAGTGGAAGTATGCAAAGTATATTGGTTTTAAGGTATTGATATTTACTATCTTTTGCATAGATCTAATAGCAAAACATGCTGAATTTAGTTTGGGGGTAATTTCTTTAATATGATTTTTCCAATTTAACACATTATCGATTTCTAAGCCAAGAAATTTGGTTGTTGTTGTTTCTAATAGGGATCTATTGTTAAAATTATTGCGCTAGAAATTTGCGAGGTTGAATTTGGACAGGATTTAAATTGAATTATGTTAGTTTTGTTACAATTAATACTAATTTATTGACTGAGAACCAGTCACATATTTTGAAGACAATTTCCTCTGTTTTTAATATTTTGGGGTTATTTTACGACGCTGTATCAACATCTAGGTTATTTAGCGTCTGAATGATATGAAGGTGATAATGCCGGTGAAATGAGTCCGGGGTCCAGTACCGAAAGTTACCCACCATTTACTCGTATTGGGTTGAGGGAGGAAAAAACCTCAACCAGTTAACTTGCCCGGACCGGGATTCGAACCCGGGCCACCTGGTATCGCGGCCAGACGCGCTAACCGTTACTCCACAGGTGTGGACAATTTCTTCTGTTGAAGATTGGAATTTGTTGGAGTTATTGGCTGTAATTACTATACTTGTGTCATCTGCAAATAATATGGGATGACCAACATCTTTTATTAGGGGGTCAAGATCATTTATAAACACTAGAAAAAATAGGGGACCTAATATTTATCCTTGAGGAATTCCATTATTAATAGTTCCCCATGCCTAGGGAGATTTCATAGTTGTATTGATTTCGACTTTATATTTCCTATCTATGAGATATGAGTAAAACCATTGGTTAGCACCAATATCACTACTGTCAACACCAATACGAGTGTCAATAACATTAACACCACTGTTCTTTTCACCTGCATCATTGTTACCAACATGTCATGAACTCAAATATCACCGTTACATAGTCGGATCAGCTTACTTAATACCCTAATCTAACCATTTTCCCCCATTACTGCATATGCTAGTGGATTAGGGTGATTTTCTAGTTAGCAGGTTGAATTTTACTTTGCCAACTTCGTTTCAAACTTCGGTACCGAGAAATACTACAAGTGGTAGTGATTTTCTAATTGTTATGTTGGCAGCGGTGACACAGCAGTTGTCGGTAGTGCAAATCCTGAAAATTCAAATTTATTGTTGTAGATTTCTGAGCCGATTACTGAAAGCTACTGAAATTTCAGCATACTATAATAATTAATGTCAGTATTAATACTAATACATAATAGTTATTTTATGTGTTACGTTGTGGTTACAATATCGTCAGGCAGGTATAAATAAATATAACATACAGTGTGATACATGCACTTGGGTAATCCACAGAAATGTCATTTCACATTTTAATTAATTTCTTTCTTGTTTAGATTTTTATTACAATCACTAGCCGTACCCGTGCGCTCCGCTGCACCTGTTAGAAATAAATATAAAGTAATTACATAATTAAAATAGGACATTTGATCCAGGGAACATTCGTGTTTGATAGAAGGATAAATCGTTTAATATGTTACTTAATTTAAATTGTATTTAAATAATTAAAATGCGGTCATTTTGGTCCAGAGGGCAATCATTTGGTGCAATGACAATTCCTTTAATACGTTTCTTAATTGTTATTACATACAACCATAGTTTAATGAAGATTGACTATCATTTAGTTTTAATGTGTATACTTTATATTATTTGTTATATGTTTCAGAAGTTACTGTAATAACATTGTAGAATTATGTCCATCTAGAGAAACTACACTTTCCAATGGTGAAATAATGATTAAACAATTACTTAGCTTCCGATATTACTTCATAGAAACACAGAAACATTCTTTTAGGCTATGTTGAATAGCTTTCGATTGTTGTTGTCCAAGGCCTTGTCCAAGGCCCCTTATAGACGAAGTCATTTGTTTTTATTTCAGAACAGCGCCTTAGATGGCGTTGTTATTGTAATTTTAAAACTCATTTATCTCATTAAATATCAGTCCTATCAAAATTTTGTATAGAATAAAACTTATCGGAAATTATTTTTAAAGAAACTTTTGTTATGTAACATTTTTCATGAAAATTAATAATAAGGAAGATATTTCGATTTATTTAATTCAAGCTCCCTTATAACCCCCACTTTTAAATAAAGTATTTTGAATGCTATATAGCCTAAAATCTAAGTTACAACGAACTTAATTTATATTCCAATTTTAATTAAAATCGGTTCAGCCATTATCGCGTGAAAAGGTAACAAACATCCAGACAGACAGACAAAATTTTCAAAAAAGCGATTTTCGGTTTCAGAATGATTAATTATACATGTAAACACCAATTATTTTTGGAAAATCGAAAACTATCAGAAAAATTTCGGGTACAGATTTATTATTAGTATAGATGTGTATAATGAACTGGAGAAAGAAAATGATAAAGAAAGAATTATGCTCACGGAGACAGCAATAAAACTAGAATAGGAAAATTATTAGTTCATTTAATGTTCTGCCTAAAGACAGGCATTTCACTGCAAACCCAGCATTCTCCAGTCTTCCCTATTTTCTGACTTTCTCTTTGTCCCCTCATATGATCCACACATCTTATTGTCATCTATCGTCTGAAATCTTCTGCCCCGAACTCTTTTCAACCAGTGACCCAGCCAATTCCTTTTCCTCTTTCAGATGAGTTTCAGCATCATTCTTTCTTCATCCACTATTTCCAATACAGCTTCGTTAGCAAAATTACTAGGAGTAAGCACAATCTAGTATATACAGTCACGAAGCTCTATACGTAGTAAAGATGCATCCATAGAAAGTTGCTAACCACTAGGATCGCTACTATCGCCTCATTACAGACAATGAGAAATAGTACCTCACAACTCAACCTTCGTGACTGTATATACTTACTATATTGTGGCAAATTTTGTTTGTCACACTTTTTTAGCTTTTATGATCTATGTTCTATTAAGATAGCTTGCGACCTACTTCCGTTTAGCTAGAGAGCAATTGTTTCCGCAAGATTTATATAGTTGTTTTCGTCCATAATGATATTGAATTGAAGTCATCAAATCATATACAACTGGGCACCAAGTAATACATGTGGGAAATAACCAGGTAACATAGATGCAACCGAATTAAAGTACAAGAATAATGAAGAAATAGATGTACTTGAAAAATGTATGTAATTTTTGCCATGAAACGAAACTATAGAGTAAGTATTCTTAAGCATACATTTCAAAGTGGCATTCGAAGTTCGTACTAATTATTTCACGTGATCAAACAAAATACATTCTTAGATTAGGTCTCGTCAATCGTAAACTGTTTAGTCAAAGCAATGAATTTTATGGTGCCAGACAAAATACATTTTAATATTAGATCATACTAATCTACTAATTACCAACAAAATGTGCGAGAGGTCCAGGAGGAAAATATAAGCCTACTCTTTCATTGAACTGTTTAGAAAACACCTTCCAACATAAAGATGAGATGTGGTAAATAAGTAAATAAGCAAGACATCGTTATTGTTATTATTATTATTATTATTATTATTATTATTATTATTACATTGTGATTTTACCCATTTTGGTGATATCTGGTATTTGTTGGCAATACTGAAGAGATAGCCAAATTAGCCTTTTAGGAACTACTCTTACAATGCTGTATGTATGTATGTATTTACACTGCAAGTGGGCAAGCACCCGGTGGCAGTGGTATACACAATATAAACAATACACAATAAAATTACAATACATAATATAATTATACAATACACAATACAATTATATATACAATACAGTGAGAATACACAATACAATTTAACACAATAATTACAATTAATAATAATACATAAACTAACCTAATTAATTAACTTTATTTCAATCGGTAAATATGTATGGAATTATAGGATGGGGTAGCTCATTTAAATCCAATTTTAATCCACTTTATTTATTGCAGAAGAAAATAATTGAAATATGTCTTCATAAACCTATTGATTTTCCATCTCAAAATTTGTTTTTAGACTTTAATGTACTTAACGTAAGACAAATTTATTATATTGTATTAATAAAATTCATACATAAAAATCGAAATAATTTTGAAATGTATTCTCATAGTTATGAAACAAAAGGTATGAATTCTTTAAGATTGTTTGAACCAAAATGCAACACTGTTACAGTATTTAATCATAGTAGTAATTTAGGCCCAAGAATATATAACAAATTTATATTTAAATATCCTAATCTTGTCAATTCTAATAGTTCTAGTATTAAATTTGAAAAGTTATGTATGTATTTTATAAAAATTGAAAAATTGTAAATTTAAATTTATATGCTATAATTGCATAGTAGGCATAAGACAAATTGTATTGTATAATTATTAATTTCAGTTCAGGAATCCGCCCCTGAGCACGAGTTCTACTCTTTCAGGGGCGAGCTAAAGTTTTTTTTTGTATATATTATATGTTATTTATAATTATTAGCAAAATAATAAATAAATAAAATAAATAAATAATAAGTGAACCTAATTTTACAATACAACCTACATATGTATAGGCCCTACATAAGTTTCACATTGGTACTGATAATAATCTTTCACTTTACTCTCATCTCACTCACTGCACTGGCACTGTGACACATTTCACTGACACTTCAGAACACATTTCACTGACACTATAGAACACATTTCACTGACACTATAGAACACATTTCACTGACACTATAGAACACATTTCACTGACACTATAGAACACATTTCATTGACGCTATAAATTATCACTGATCGGAACTGTTCCTGCACTGTAAAACCATAACTTCACTGACTCACCTCGCTTCACTGATACATCAGTTTTTGGCGTGTGTCCTAGATATATAGTGCACAGTCTGTGAGCATGTTTCTAATGCAGCTGAGAATGGTAACACTTCATATACACGTCACATCAGTCATTTCCCAAACACAGTTGTCAGACTGACTGCGGCAAATATAAAACACTCGCAATTAACGTTCCCATTACTTATTTCACACGCCAAAAACGGTGACGCGGACTACCACCACCAACAGAATTTGAGCATTACATCAATCTTCAACACTCAACGGTCACCAGAACCAATAAGTACAGTTATCGCCACCTTCTCTGTCTGTATTTGCCACGCTCATCCTCATATTAGTTCGTTCCTCACTGCTTTTTCTCTTCATGTTCTTCATACTAGTCTTCCATTCTCATTGTCATCATCGTATTCAACGTCTCGGGCTTACAAGCGACTTTAGCTGAAGGTCTGTCTATCCGTCCTCCATATATATTTTTTTCTCTGATCGTCCCCACGTGCAGGGTGTGTTCGATACATCACCTGTCTAGAATTTCAGTTGTTTGTCTTCGCCTTGCCGGGTTAAAAGCTCTTTCCAAATGATGCTCTCTGCAAATATTGGTCCACATGCTCGACTCTACGTGCCACTCGTCGCTTTCAACAGGAGGGCTCTGCCACGCTGCGGTCAAAAGGAGAGGACGGCTTTAATATGACTGTGATAAACAGTGAATTTTCAAAAAGTAATTTTTTGCTTTAATACACTATATGGGAAATATGTATTACATAAAATTTAATGAGCACTTAAATCAGCGGTCATCAGCACAATGCACCCTCTATTTCTAGCTCTGGTTACCTGAACACAGAGTATGCTATGGACGAAGCACGTGCTTCTTCCTCAATCTCTCGACTGCAATTGAAGTAGGGGAGGAGTGGGTACAGTGAGACACAAAATATTGAGGCATATGTATGCAAGTGATAATTCAAGTATTTTTAAAAATAAGTGCAATAGAAATATACATAAACAGAAATATTAATAGATAAAAGACATAATATATAATACGTGTTTGCCAAAAAAATGCAAATGTCTCAGTGTTCCCTTTAAGCATAGTTCGTTTAAAAATGGCGCCGTCACTTCAAAATCAAAACAAGAAAGACGAAACTTTGCCTAACATAACCTCAAATACCATAGTATTAGGCAATAAAACATTCACATTTCTATCTCATTCGTATATCCAATATAACCTTCATTAAACACAGGCCAAAATTTTACTTCTAGAGTGAAAAATGACGAATTATTTTTTCATCAATCACCTTTATAACTGGAATCAAATCGAGTATGAAAATACTGTTACTTTACTCATGCAACATACAACTACACTGTTACCAACATCTCAACATCAAAATTTACCATCTAATCAAAAATGTCTCACTGTACCCACTTCTCCCCTACAGTAGAAGCTCTTAAGTTCGACATCCTATAGTTCGACTGCTTACGTAGGAGATTTAGAGCATTTCAGAATCTACATTGTTGCAGATCTTTAAAAATGTACTTTCTTCATTCACACCTTGACTTTTTTCCATCAAATCTCGGCACTGTAAGTGACGAACATGGTGAGAGGTTCCATCAGGACATATCAACGATAGAATCCAGGTACCAGGGTCAATACTGTCCGAGCATGATGGGTGATTTCTGCTGCGATCAAACACATGCGAAAAAGCAAAGGTCTCAAGCAGTTTCAACAGAGTTTTTAGTGCTTACTAGATATTGTAAGTGTATAATAGTACATTATGCAACCAGCCTATAATGGTAGTAATTAAGACGCGAGTATGTTTATGAAACGAGCGCAAGCGAGTTTCATAATTTTCATACGAGCGTTTTAATTACCATTATAGGCAAGTTTCATACGACTTCTTATGCTCGACCATATTTCTAACATGACATTATTCATAAGTATTCATGTTATTCTTATCTGACTGGGGAGCGGAACTGACCTTATGAAATATCTGTAAATTGTGAGATCTGCGCAGACGCGAAAATATTGATTTTTTCCGAGAAACGAATGTCAATGACCTTGATATAATATAGAGAGTAAAATAAACATTAATCTTGATATAACCTTGAAATTGATTTAGACATTGAAAAACGAGATGACAAATTGAATTTATTTTAATATTATTTACAATTAACGCTAATTATTATAGTAACAGAACATAACCTTCTGCGACAGTATTGGATTTCCAGCCTCCGTGACGTTTCGCTAGTTGTCTTTCGATTGCATATCCAAGAATAATCGATACTTGCGCTTTCATATTGCTACAATGGTATTTTCTGATTGGTGGAACACCTGAACTTTAATGAATAGGTGTACTTTAATGAGGTCCATTAAAGGGCTGCTACCAGGTGTATAATTACTACATTTCGGCATGGTCGAGCATAAAATAATATAATATAACAATTTACAAAGAATATATAAACTAAGCTCAATTTATATATTTGACTTTACGGTACAGGTATATACTGAATAGTAAGATTTAGAATTAATGTTACAGTCCCATAACTCAAAAACCTGACGTGCTATGGTAAATTTGGTGACAGATCTGGAGTCTGCGCATCAATTTCAGTGTAGAACACTTGAAATTTCCTCAGTAGGAGACAAAAAGTTTTTTTTAGACCAGTGTATTTAAAGAGTTACAATACCAGGTGCAAAACTCAAATTATTAAATCTGGTAAAATCGTCTCTTATTGGTTAGGCTCGGCAAGCAAACCTATGACGTCGTGAATATAAGAACGAGTTTTGGAATCTCCTGTTCGAAATTTATTGAACACGCGATATATGTATTTTAGGTCAATATGTAGACGAATATACAAAAAAAATGCAGATAGGTATATTAAGTAAATAAATGTATAATTGGCTCTATATAGGCGATGTTGGCGAATTGAAGCTTTTAGTGAGGCTGTTTTAATTAGGCAATTATAGGATTTTCACTTGACGACTTCACTACAAATGAAACATGAATGGCGTCATTGTTTTCAATTCATGGCATTGTGAAATGTGTTCTTTGACCAACACACACTGCCATTGTAGGTCTTCCTCAGCCGGCCATGACGTTGATTGTAGCTAACAAAACAAACGCACATCGTTTTTATGCTACAGTTAGCGCGTGTTTATTTCCATTATTTTGTACATGCCGCATTATCTAGGTGTGTATGCCAGATATATACGTTTAAACCTTTACAGATAAGATTATTGTTTATGGAAGTGGCGCACACAAATAAATATTGTACAGGAAATTTATTGTCTCTTTATTTACGTAAGGCAAAAGTTGATGATCATTCTTTTCTGCTTTGAAAATTTATCATTGAAATTGTCAACTTTGACAACTGTTGAATTGTTTTATGAATATGAGAACGTATTTTGCCTTTTATCGGAGTAATTATTTTTTTTTAATAAAAGTTTGCGCAAGAAACGATAACGTAGAATGGCTTCCATTTTATTTAAATATTTTTAGTAACAGAAATAATGCATTTGAACGTTAACCGGGAACTCCTAATAACTGAACCGTAAGAAATGTTATTATTCTTATTCTTTCCGATATGAAAAAGAAGTTTAATATAGTTTTTCCCCATTTTGCTTCATTTCGAGATAAAAATAAAATTGTTTTATGTAAAACATTTCATAGACAAATTTGGGAAAGCCATTGATTTAATTCCCAATATGCTCAGTCAATTTAAGAGAGCAGTGTATTATGATAATACATTATTGAAAAAAAAATAGTTTTGCACTTTAAATGTACATAATTTTCATCTAATTTAAGATATTCTCTACATCTACTTATATAAATATAACCCCAAAATGTTTCACTTTTATATAATTATTAGTCTACACCTGTGGAGTAACGGTCAGCGCGTCTGGCCGCGAAACCAGGTGGCCCGGGTTCGAATCCCGGTCGGGGCAAGTTACCTGGTTGAGGTTTTTTCCGGGGTTTTCCCTCAACTCAATACCAGCAAATGCTGGGTAACTTTCGGTGCTGGACTCCGGAGTCATTTCACCGGCATGATCACCTTCATTTCATTCAGACGCTAAATAACCTAGATGTTGATACAGCGTCGTAAAATAACCCAATAAAATAAAGTAAATATGATTATTATACTTACTTAATGGCTTTTAAGGAACCCGGAGGTTCATTGCCGCCCTCACATAAGCCCGCCATTGTTCTCTATCCTGAGCAAGATTACTCCAGTATATAATTATTATACCATAATATGTATAATTAATGAGAAATAGACACATCATGGCATTAACTATAATAATATTTAATTTATAATTGTAATAATGTCATCAAATCACTTCAAGTTTTGTAGATTTTAATATCCAATACACAGCTGTACTCAGAAAATTACACACTGCAGAATCAGACCTGTAAATTATTTTTATCAAGTCTTGAAGTTTTTAATAACCAATTGAATTTGAAGTCTAAATATGTCGGCAATCCTGCAGGTCATGGCCTTCGTGTAATAGTCTATTGTTTATTGTAGTGTGTGTTTTGTTTTATTCTGAAATGCAATAAATTAGTTCTCAAAACTGACGAAAGATGATTTTGGAAAATAGGAAAATTAAGTAGGAAAACTATCGCTTCACTGAAAGTTACTATTTTTCTGAAAATCCTTGGATGCCAAGCTTCAAAATGACGGGCCATTCATTAAAATCCGTTCAGCCGTTTTCCCGTAATTTACATTACCAGTTCAAATTATATTTATTTATTTATTTATTATTTTGCTAATAATTGTAACATAAAATATAATATATACAGAAAAACTTTAGCTCGCCCCTGAAAGAGTAGAACTCGTGCTCAGGGGCGGATTCCTGAATTGGAATTAATAATTATACAATACAATTTGTCTTATGTCTAGTATGCAATTATAGTATATAAATTTAAATTTACAATTTTTCAATTTTTATAAAATACATACATAACTTTTTAAATGTAATACTAGAACTATTAGAATTGACAAGATTAGGATATTTAAATATAAATTTGTTATACATTCTTGGGCCTAAATTACTACTATGATTAAATATTGTAACAGTGTTGCATTTTGGTTAAAACAATCTTAAAGAATTCATACCTTTTGTTTCATAACTGTGAGAATACAATTCAGAATTATTTCGATTTTTATGTATCAATTTTATTAATACAATATAATAAATTTGTCTTACGTTAAGTACATTGAAGTCTAAAAACAAATTTTGAGATGGAAAATCAATAGGTTTATGAAGACATATTTTAATTATTTTCTTCTGTAATAAATAAAGTGGATTAAAATTGGATTTAAATGAGCTACTCCATCCTATAATTCCATACATAATTACCGATTGAAATAAAGTTATATATGTATATATGTGTGTGTGTGTGTGGATGGGATTCCGGCATAGCTCAGATGGTAAGAGCACTCAGCGCGCCAAGCTGAGTATGCTGGGTTTCATTCCCGGTGCTGGAACGAATTTTTTTCCATTTAATAACTAATAACTATAGTTTTTAATTAACTGCCTTTACAAAGTATAAAATAAAGACACAAATGAAAGACACTTTTGTCTATAACGGAACTATTGATTAGTGGTATGAGTTTCTATCCACGACAGTTTTTTGCTATCTTATACACGTGTTTGGGAAATAACACAAGCGAAGTCATACATAATGTTGCGTAATGTGGAAAGATTAATGTGTCTACTGATAAGCTTTTAGTAATACCCATTGTTCATTCCACGCCACATTTTATCAATAATATACACTACAGCCTGAATCCAGCTGTGGAATAGCTACATGTGTATATTAATTAGCAAAATTATTAAATGCCAGTTTATGTAATAGCTCTTCAAGCTGATTTGGAAGAACTTTAATTCGGGCGATAAAATTGTTCGCCAAGTTTGGAAGAAGATATTAAATTGATAACGTGTATTTATTAAAATAACAAATGACACATACCAAACAAAATTACTTGCCAATGCCCTATTGTTATGGAAAACAAAAAGCTACCAAGTTATGCATGAACCTGTTAATTCGTTGCTAGGGAAAAACAAGAGAGTTCACCGCAAGTCCAGAGCGGATTTGCGGTTTATATAATCCCCGAAGAAAATAAGCCTCAAGAAGTTAATTTTCGTGGAAGGAAAGAAACCCATCGGAGCTTGACACCAGCCATTGACTTTTCTGTTTTGACATGACCTTTCATTGGCAGTAAGAGTATGTTACACATAACATATAACATAGCATATCATAACATAACATATAACATAACATATCATAACATATAACATAACATAACATATAACATAACATAATAACATAAATATAACATAACATATAACATAACGTAACATTTAACATATAACATAACATAACATTTAACATATAACATAACATAGTATAACATATAACATAACATATAACATAACATAATAACATAATATAACATTACATAACATAACATATAACATTACATAACATATAACATAACATATCATAACATAACATATAACATAACATATAACATAACATATAACATAACATAACATAATAACATAACATAACATAACATAATATCATAAATATAACATAACATATAACATAACGTAACATTTAACATATAACATAACATAACATTTAACATATAACATAACATAGTATAACATATAATATAACATAACATATAACATAACATATAACATAACATAATAACATAATATAACATAACATAACATATAACATTACATAACATAACATAATATCATAAATATAACATAACATAACGTATAACATAACGTAACATTTAACATATAACATAACATAACATTTAACATATAACATAACATAACATAACATATAACATAACGTAACATTTAACATATAACATAACATAACATTTAACATATAACATAACATAGTATAACATATATTATAACATAACATATAACATAGCATATAACATAACATAATAACATAATATAACATAACACAACATAACATAACATATAACATTACATAACATATAACATTACATAACATATAACATTACATAACATAATAACATAACGTAACATAATAACATAACATATAACATAACGTAACATATAACATAACACAACATAACATATAACGTAACATAACATAGCATACCATAACATAACATAGCATACCATAACATAATATAACATAACATAACATAATAACATAACATATGACATAACATAACATAACATAACACAACCCGTCTCGTCCCCGGCTGAAATATGTTTCGTTAATCCAGGAACCTGTCTCGTCCCCCCCCCCTACAATGTCATACTCCGCACAAAGCACTTCACTAGGCTTTTCCTTGTTATTTTTTCCGAGGTCCGCAGAAGATGCTCCCTTTTCTATTGAAAGCTTTCTTTGCCATTGCTATCCTCCTTTTGACTTCGTGGCAACATCTCATGTTACTGCTTACAGTATCTACACAGTCTAGTATATACATTCACGAAGCTCAATACGTAGTAAATATGCATCCATAGATAGTTGCTTACCACTAGGATCGCTACTATCGCCTCATTACAGACAATGCGAAATAGAACCTGCACAGTCTATTGTTTCTAGTACCCTCATAAACTAAAGGTTCGTGACTGTATAAACAAGACTGTGGTATCTATATCCAAGGTTTTGAAGCTGTTCACTTGCTCTGCTGCCTCATTTAGAATTCGTAAATTTACCTTCTTTATTTTTTTCCCGATATCATGATCTTCGTCTTTTTTACATTTATCTTCATTCCATACTGCTCACAGCTGTCATTTAGCTCCAGTAGCATATCCCTTAGTATCGTCTCCTCTTCTGCTAACAACGCCATATCATCAGCAAATCTTATGCACTTTATTCTTCTTCCTCCTACTATCACCTCTCCCATGTTCTGAAAACAGTTCTTCACTAAATCCTCCAAGTAGATGTTGAACAGGGTAGGTGATAAAGGACATTCTTCTCCTACTCCTCTCCCTATTTCACTTCCTTGAGACATTTCTTCTCCTATCCAAGCTTTGATTCGTTTCACACAAACGTTTTCTTTGTTTCATTCATAGCAGAGACACTCATTTTGGTTTGAAATATTTGTCACATCTTCACACATACTCTATATAATCCAACGACAGTTACTATACCAGTAACCATACACAGCTATTACTTGGAAATAAAATTACTTTAACTGATTCAGAGACGACGAGAGGTTTCTTCGTTATCATGTTTCTAAAGGCACAGATGTTAATAAAAAAATGACTGCTACGATAATTCGACAACACTGTATCCATGGAAACAGTATGGAAAAAAAATGAAAGAACATTTAAAAAAATAACTCTTGCCCATGTATGACAATATAATGGCCTTAAATACTGGATTTTTGGTGTCACGTATGAATTTCGTACGAAACAATTTTTTAGACCTCAAATACAGCCATCCCGCACAATACGGTACACTTGGCAAACCTACTTGTAATCACGTTTGTAACCTTCAAGCCCTATGGATCTCCTTAAAGCATTGTACTGTCTGGCTCTAAACTCGACTTCAATATTTAGGCCAACTTTTGAATTGTCTTCTGTTTGCTTGTCTTGTTTCTTTGCTTGAATTTCTTAAGACGTTTATATCATGTCTAGTAACCTCCTTCATTCTTCTGTTTCAGGTGAGCCAGAGCAACAATTTACAGTTGGTTTAAAGTGCACCTGGTATGTACACATAGATTTATACTTGGGCATGTGATAACTTTGCTTGATTTTTTTGCTTTCGCATAAGAAATGGTTGGGATTAAACTGAGCCTAGTTAACAGACTCTATATTAAGAACTATTACTTATACTTACTTACAACTGGCTTTTAAGGAACCCGGAGGTTCATTGCCGCCCTCACATACGCCCGGCATTGGTCCCTATCCTGAGCAAGATTAATCCAGTCTCTATAATCTTACCCCTTCTCCCTCAAATCCATTTTAATATTATCCTCCCATCTACTTCTCGGCCTCCCCAAAGGTCTTTTTCCCTTCGGCCTCCCAGGTAACACTCTGTATGCATTTCTGGATTCGCCCATACGTGCTACATGCCCTGCCCATCTCAAACATCTGGATTTAATGTTCCTAATTGTGTCAGGTGAAGAATACAGTGCGTGAAGTTCTGTGTTTAACTTTCTCCATTCTCCTGTAACTTCATCCCTCTTAGCCCTAAATATTTTCGTAAGAACATTATTCTCAAACACCCTTAACCTATGTTCCTCTCTCAAAGTGAGAGTCCAAGTTTCACAACCATACAGAACAACCGGTAATATAACTGTTTTATAAATTCTAACTTTCAGATTTTTTGACAGCAGAGTAGATGACAAAAGCTTCTCAACCGAATAATAACAGGCATTTCCCATATTTATTCTTCGTTTAATTTCCTCCCGAGTGTCATTTATATTTGTTACTGTTGCTCCAAAATATTTGTATTTTTTTCACCTCTTCGAAGGATAAATCTCCAATTTTATATTTCCATTTCGTACAATATTCTGGTCACGAGACATAATCATATACTTCGTCTTTTCGGGATTTACTTCCAAACCTATCTCTTTACTTGCTTCAAGTAAAATTCTCGTGTTTTCTCTAATCGTTTGTGGATTTTCTCCTAACATATGCACATCATCCGCATAGACAAGAAGCTGATGTAACCTGTTCAATTCCAAACCCTGCCTGTTATCCCGAACTTTCCTAATGGCATATTCTAGAGCGAAGTTAAAAAGTAAAGTTGATAGTGGATCTCCTTGCTTTAGCCCGCAGTGAATTGGAAAAGCATCAGATAGAAACTGGCCTATACGGACTCTGCTGTACGTTTCACTGAGACACATTTTAATTAATCGAACTAGTTTCTTGGGAATACCAAATTCAATAAGAATATTATATAAAACTTCTTTCTTAACAGAGGCATATGCCTTTTTGAAATCTATGAATAACTGATGTACTGTATCCTTATACTCCCATTTTTCTCCAATATCTGTCGATTAAAAAAAATCTGATCAATAGTCGATCTATTACGCCTAAAACCACACTGATGATCCCCAATAAGCACAATTAATTACTGTAAGTAAAAATGTTTACAATAAAATCAAACCTGTTGCAATTTATAGATAAGCGATGATAAAAGAGTTCAAAATAAAGTGTTGTTATATCCTCAATGTTCAGTTGTTTTTATTCTATGGAGCCTTTTATTCTTATCATCTCTGTTTTTCTGGATCTTATTATTATAACCTGGAATGTTCAGTTGTTCAGAATTACAGTTGTTCAGAATTACAGTTGTTCACATTGGGATTATCTTGCCGAAAACAATTCGTGATAATAGTTATCCTCAGGTAATTTTGTTTCGCTTCTTAAACTCATGTTTGTTGTCATAGGATAATTATTTCTCGACCTCCTGTGTCGAAACAGTTACTATGACAACAAACATTCGTTAGTCTCAATTAAATTATCCGAAAATTATGAGCACTCGTTATATTACAGAAGATAATTTTATCTAGTGTACAAACGAGGTGTGACCGAAATATCCGTATATTGGTTGATTAGCATTAAACATAATTAAGACATCCCTTAACCTTCAAAGAACTGTCCTTGGACACAAACGTGAACTATATGGATATGAATGTTATCTGGGATGTCTGCGATTAAGTAACTATGATTTATATTAATAAAATACCTTCCTGTATTATAAATTATCACATTGTGCTGTTCTGAATAAATTATTTTAACTATTTCTCTTACAGTATAATGATTGATATATTAATTGAATTGATATATAATTAATTACACCACTTTTGCTCTGAACGGCTCACATATTACTAAACCTTAACAATAATTTATATACAGGGCTTTCATTTCAAAACCCAGTTTAAGTAACTAATTATTTAAATTGGATTAAATTTAAACAAAAATTCACGTCAATTTATGTATTGAGGGGGAAGTCTGAAACCAATTAATATTTGAGGAGAAAAATTCGCTCCGGCGCCGGGGATCGAACCAGGGTCTCTTGGTTCTACGTACCAAGCGCTCTGGCCACTGAGCTACGCCGAATTCAATCCATAGCACCGGACCGAACCTTCCTCTTTCAGTGTTTCCCTTTGTGATCGGACCCCAAGTTAGGCATATACGTTGACTTTTTTTTATGTCCAAGTCAACTGCCATTATACATTAGACATGAAATTTCTAAAGGGATAGCTGGGGCTGGAGGGTGAAATCCAAAATGCAATTAAGCCCGGTTTCAGACTTCCCCCCTCAATATCTAAATTGACGTGTTTTTTTTTTGTTTAAATTGAATTCAATTTAAATAATTCGTTATTTAGACTGGGAAGTTTAGAAATGAAAACCCTGTATAATAGAAGAGTAACGTACGTGGAATTCATATTGTAATATTCGCTACTTAATGTAGTATAACATACAAACATACGTAAGAATGAAATTTTATCAGTTTAATACGTCATCTATGCACAGTAAGAAAAAAATATCATAATTATCTCGGACGAATTCATACATTACTCACCTGATAATTTCTACGTAGATCAGATTCCACTATTTGAGGAAATGTGTAGAATGCATTACACAATAAACAAATGAATAGCTATGTTAAGATTGAAGAGTTGGTTATCTCATCAGATACGACCGTCTTTTTATCTCTTTCAAAGAAACAGTTGACTAACCGTTTGTACCCAAATGAACATCACGCCATTGTAGATAAAATATGAGACGAATATAGATATAATATATAGTTTTCTTATGAAGAAATGCACGTTATACTTCTGTTGTTATTGAGGTGGTCAGGAAAGAGAATAGTATTTCATTTGTTTTGGCATGTGTGGTTGACTGAAAAACAGTGAGACAATAGCTTGTACCAGTAATAGCCTAATAATATAATAATAATAATAATAATAATAATAATAATAATAATAATAATAATAATAATAATAATAATAATAATAATAATGAGCAACAGTAACAAATATAAATGATACTCGGGAGGAAATTAAACGCAGAATAAATATGGGAAATGCCTGTTATTATTCGGTTGAGAAGCTTTTATCATCTAGTCTGCTGTCCAAAAATCTGAAAGTCAGAATTTATAAAACAGTTATATTACCGGTTGTTCTTTATGGTTGTGAAACTTGGACTCTCACTCTGAGAGAGGAACATAGTTTCAGGGTGTTTGAGAATAAGGTGCTTAGGAAAATATTCGGGGCTAAGAGGGATGAAGTTACAGGAGAATGGAGAAAGTTACACAACACAGAACTGCACGCATTGTATTCTTCACCTGACATAATTAGGAACAGTAAATCCAGACATTTGAGATGGGCAGGGCATGTAGCACGTATGTGCGAATCCAGAAATGCATATAGAGTGTTAGTTGGGAGACCGGAGGGAAAAAGACCTTTAGGGAGGCCGACACGTAGATGGGAAGATTATATTAAAATGGATTTGAGGGAGGTGGGATATGATGATAGAGAATGGATTAATCTTGCTCAGGATAGGGACCAATGGCGGGCTTATGTGAGGGCGGCAATGAACCTGCGGGTTCCTTAAAAGCCAGTAAGTAAGTAATAATAATAAATGTAATCCTTTGTCGCTATATTCATACGTATTTTTTTGTAAGAACAAAAATATATTTGAGTGTTTACAAGTTCAGAATTTGTGGCGAAAAACAAGCGTTTATCGTGCTTTTTCGCCGTTGCTAGCACTGGTCTAACAAATCTCTGTTGGTGCGACCATCTGAGAATGATAGTGATCTGCGAAATAGACTGGAGGAAAGCTTCACAATCATGTACCAGAGAAATGTCAACAACGATTGACCTCCAGCAATCAACTGTTTTCTGTCACGTGAGGAAACTTCTGTTTACGAGTAACTGACATCGACAAGACCCATAAGAATTGAAGATTGGAAATGATAGATTGAAATTTTGGGAGAGAATCATTATGTGATGAAGGGAGAGTATTTTAATACGACAGAATAATGCAGCGGATGTTGTGTAAGTACAGGGACATCTTTTTATTTTTACTAACATTTCTAATATTAACCTGGCTATACCTTTGGATTAACGGTTGAGAACCGGAAACACCGTTTGCTACCCCCTTCCACGTCTGGAGTTCGATGATACTGGCGTAAAATACAAACAAATCACTTTACTAGGTACAGGAGGGAAGAAAAGTAGTTCATCCATTTACGTAAACTAGGAAATACTGCAATTTTGAGTTTGGTAATTTTCATTAGGTTTTTGTTTAATCCAAATACAGTACAGTATTAATAATGAGTGTTTTTACTCACGAACTGAGCTATCCATTCGGACGTATTCATTATGCAGTGTACATTATACTGTCTACAACACATTAGCGTACAATATAGAGAATGAAGTTAAATTGAAAAATAATCATATTATTGATATTTAAACACATTTTTGAAAATGGTGGCCGTTCATTTCGATACAGGCTTCAGTTCTTTCGTGCATATTACCGCATTATAGACTATTGCATCTAATTCCAATTACCAGTTTCGTTCTTCGTACTAGTAACTCATGTTGAAATAATTCTGTACCTCCTCTATAAAAGAGTACCTTACGTATTGTAAATTCAATCTTCACTTCTGGCCGATCCGAAAAGACAAAATTACTCAGACATGCTATCTACTGTCCGTCCAAGTGATTATGTCTCAGGGTCGTAGAAAGGGGGGGGGAAATCACGTGACAGTTAATTACTTAACGAGGCCCTTTCATTTAAGTTATTTTAAACATTTGTATAATACGTAGACCTCCAATTCCTGACAGAAATTAATGTTTTCAGAAAAGAGGTAAGACAGCTCAGCCACTAGCCATTACAGAGGGGCGAGCAGAAGCGGGTGGGGAAAACCGGTATGCGACATAGGCAAACGGACGACAGTACCTGCGCTAAAATATGATCCAATATTGAAAACTCTTTCGTCACTGGAAAACGCGAACATATTTCTGGAACGTACTATACTCACTAACTCAGTACTGTTTGCGGTCTTGGTTCTGTGTGGAGGACAGTTGGAACTTCATTAGTAGAAGGGGTGGGAGTGAAGTACATTCAAAAACTTGGGTACAATAAAAATTGAAGTAAAAATAAAATGATGTCCCTGTACAACCCGTGGTTGGTTAAAACCGCTTTTTGTATGTAAAACTGTGTTGATGGAATTTCGAAGGTATGATTAACTTCGAAAGCTTGGGTAGTTGATATCGAACTTATTCTCAACAACTGGATGGTGCATATGTTTTCGTAATTGCTACCCCTGTGTAGTCAACCGAAAACTTTATCAGCATTATAACTATTCAATTCATGGACCATATTTGACAGAAACAAAGGAGATTAGTGATTGGAAATCATTGTTTCACATTAACCACATTGTATCTCTGACATTGCATGTCTCGATTAACATTTAGTTCAATCGACTGTTTGTTTTCTGCGCGGTCGGGACTTAAGTAATTTCGATGTGATCCATATGATGGGCCACTGACCTAAATTCCCCCCCCCCCATTTAAATTTCCGACTTTTCAAAGAAATATGCTGACAAATAGGTTTACAAATATTCGTCGCCTTAACACCACACCATTCGTTAAACTTCTTGTACGAACGTTCATATCGTTTTTTTTTTATTTCTGCGGCAGTAAAAAAACTCACAAGCAGCCCTTGATGATTCTTCAACATCAACTGAATCATTTTTAATAACTACAATACAATTTATTTATTTATTTACTAGCCGTACCCGTGCGCTCCGCTGCACCCGTTAGAAATAAATATAAAGTAATTACATAATTAAAATAGGACATTTGATCCAGGGAATATTCATGTTTGATAGAAGGATAAATCGTTTAATATGTTACTTAATTTAAATTGTATTTAAATAATTAAAATGGAATCATTTTGGTCCACAGAGCACTCATTTGGTGCAATGACAATTCCTTTAACATGTATCTTAATTTTATTACGTGCATCCATAGTTCAATGAAGATTGACATCATTTACATTTAATGTGTATACTTTATTTTACTTGTTATATGTTTCCATTGAATTATGGTAATAACTTAATTTTAACTCTTGTTTTCTACGTATTCAGTAAAAGGCGCTTGGCCCACTATGGTTCTGAATCCTTCAAATAACTTAAATAACTTAAATTATATTATATTATATTATATTATATTATATTATATTATATTATATTATATTATATTATATAAAAAGTGAGTTGATAACGGATGTACCCCGATAAGTAAGTTTTCAATTTGTTATGGGGGCTCTTGAATCTCAGGAGGAACAAATTTTATTTTACAACAGGGCAACATAATCTGCTTGGCTCATTACCCAAATTTTTTGCATTGCATTTAATGCATATGTATTTTATGTATTTTAGCTCGATTCAATTGAGCATAGTTAAAATTTGGATTATAAAATAATGAAATGCTAAGCTAACGTATTATTACTGCATACTAAATCAATACACTCTCGTTGGTCGTTAATTCTCTGAGATAAACATTATTTTAAGAAATACAGGAAACGAATACACAGAATAGCCTATCAAGTTTTCTGTGCATAAGAAGCTATTTTAATCTTACCTGTCCTCAATTCACTCAGAAGTTACTGTAATAACATTATAGCATTATGTCCATACAGAGAAACTACACTTTCCAATGGTGAAATAATAATTAATTATACAAATCGGTTAATTTAGCTTCCGATATTGCTTCATATGAACACAGAAACATTTTCTGTAGGCTATGATTCATAGCTTTCGATTGTTGTTGACCAAGGCCCCTTATAGACGAAGTCATTTATTTATTTCATTACACGGCCTTAGATGGCAGTTATTTTAATTTTAAAACTCATTTATGTCATTAAATATCAGTCGTATCAAACTTTTTCAAAGAGTAAAACTTATCGGAAATGATTTTTAAAGGAATGTTTGTTATGTAACATTTTTCATAAAAATCAATAATAAGCGAGATATTTCGATTTATTTAATTCAGGCCCCCTTATAACCCCCTTTTAAATAATGTATTTTGAATGCCATATAGCCTATAATCTAAGTTACAACGAACTTAATTTATATTCCAATTTTCATCGAAATCGGTTCAGCCATTATCGCGTGAAAAGGTAACAAACATACAGACAGACAGACAAACAAAAATTTCAAAAAAGCGATTTTCGGTTTCAGTGTGGTTAATTATATATGTTAGGACCAATTGTTTTTGGAAAATCGAAAATTATCAGAAAAATTTCGGCTACAGATTTATTACTAGTATAGATTTGGCTGGAGTCCGTTACAATGTTGGATGACAGCATTGACATCCGGTCATATAGCTATCACTCACTTATCAACGTACAATTTATTTATCGTCCTATTACTAGTAAAACCAGTTAAGACCAGTATTACAAGTTTTGTAAAAGCACGAATTAAAACTTTATTAATGCATGAAAAATCATAATAAATTCTTTCTAACAAAGTAATTGGTGTGTTGCCTGCATGCAACATTTCGGACTTATTTCATTTTAGTAGGATACAGAGCACGGAAAGAAAAATCGGGGACTGTACTTAAATTATTTTACACAAAAAGTGGATTTAATCGGCTTTACTAGTAATAGGACGATATATTCATAGGGAGACCTTCTTAAATTATATGCACACATACATTTTAAAATTTATTTTACATGTTTTTTAATTTATTTATCTCCCTCATTCATTTTTCTCTTACTTTCTAAAGGTATGTTATCAAGGATTTTATTATCTGTTCATTTGTAATTCTTGATAGCGTATTGTATTTTTTGCGCAACTACTAAATGTACATAGGCCAAATAGAAATGATTGAGACGAAATTGAAATACAAACTGCTGAGCCATTTATACCCGAACCCACGCTTTCAGAAGTCGAAATTGCGATAGAAAATCTGAAAAGGTACAAGTCTCCAGGTATCGATCAAATTCCAGCAGAATTAATACAAGAGAGTGGAAGTGCATTATATAGCGAAATTTATAAACTTGTACTTGCAATTTGGGAAAAGGAAATTGTACCAGAACAATGGAAGGAGTCCATAATTGTACCTATTTTTAAAAAGGGGGACAAAACCAACTGTGGTAACTTTCGAGGAATATCACTTTTGTTAACGTCGTACAAAATTTTGTCCAATATTCTTTTGAGAAGATTAACTCCGTACGTAGATGAAATTATTGGGGATCATCAGTGCGGTTTTCGGCGTAATAGATCGACTATTGATCAGATTTTTTGTATTCGACAGATAATGGAGAAAAAATGGGAGTATAAGGGTACAGTACATCAGTAATTCATAGATTTCAAAAAGGCATATGACTCGGTTAAGAGGGAAGTATTATATGATATTCTTATTGAATTTGGTATTCCCAAGAAACTAGTTCGATTAATTAAAATGTGTCTCAGTGAAACATACAGCAGAGTCCGTATAGGTCAGTTTCTATCTGATGCTTTTCCAATTCACTGCGGGCTAAAGCAGGGAGATGCACTATCAACTTTACTTTTTAACTTCGCTCTAGAATATGCCATTAGGAAAGTTCAGGATAACAGAGAGGGTTTGGAATTGAACGGGTTACATCAGCTTCTTGTCTATGCGGATGACGTGAATATGTTAGGAGCAAATCCACAAACGATTAGGGAAAACACGGAAATTTTACTGGAAGCAAGTAAAGCGATCGGTTTGGAAGTAAATCCCGAAAAGACAAAGTATATGATTATGTCTCGTGACCAGAATATTGTACGAAATGGAAATATAAAAATTGGAGATATATCCTTCGAAGAGGTGGAAAAATTCAAATATCTTGGAGCAACAGTAACAAATATAAATGACACTCGGGAGAAATTATGGTTGTGAAACTTGGACTCTCACTCTGAGAGAGGAACATAGGTTAAGGGTGTTTGAGAATAAGGTGCTTAGGAAAATATTTGGGGCTAAGCGGGATGAAGTTACAGGAGAATGAAGAAAGTTACACAACACACAACTGCACGCATTGTATTCTTCACCTGACATAATTAGGAACATAAAATCCAGACGTTTGAGATGGGCAGGGAATGTAGCACGTATGGGCGAATCCAGAAATGCATATAGAGTGTTAGTTGGGAGACCGGAGGGAAAAAGACCTTTAGGGAGGCCGAGACGTAGATGGGAGTATGATATTAAAATGGATTTGAGGGAGGTGGGGTATGATGATAGAGACTGGATTAATCTTGCACAGGGTAGGGACCGCTGGCGGGCTTATGTGAGGGCGGCAATGAACCTTCGGGTACCTTAAAAGCCAGTATGTAAGATAGCGTATTGTATACCTGCCGCCGCGAGAATGAATGTTGATGCAGCCGAGCGTAACTAGAACGTCATGACCGCACTGGTAGAAAAGGTGGGTGGGGTAAGGAGGGGAGTATAGCAGTCGCTCTGAGGAGCTACAGTTCTGCAGGTCTTTCCTAATTGAACCGTTGAGCAAAGTAAACATATTAAATTTTGTCTGACAGAATAACAAAAAAGTTCTCCTTCTCATTCTCTACGAAACCACCTCTTACTGCTTGTAGAGACAGAGTTTGTAGAGCGACATGATACCCCCACTGCTTGCCTGCAGTACGTGAATGAAACACACAGCAATGTACAGGAAACTCCTCGTACCCGTTTGAATGTCTGTGATTACACGATGTAATCACGACAGCTGCTTTGGTCACCGTTGCTGTAGACCCTGTACGTAACATTCAATTTTCACAGCTTTTGGAGCCCATGCATGGCCACTCCGGTTGGTTAATTTGATATAAAATCTGAGTAATGAACAAACCTTAACAAGATGGATGTTCCCCTCTTGGTTAGTGGCTCGCATTTCACATGCATTTTCTTCCTCTTCCGCTTCTCGTCGTGTAAATGGAGTCGTAAACGTGGACCGGTTTTAAGTGTCCATCCTCCAATGACACGGCCTTTCTAGTTTTGTGATTTTTGTGTGGGAGTATGAGCTAACATAATCCTCAAAGTTGAGCCTCAAATAATTTATGAACTGCTACCCCAGAAACTGGCTGTAACCAACTTCGCTCAGCAATTCTCTGATTTAATTTGTTACGATGCCGGTTTATTGGCGGTCGTTGTTCGCGGGCTTGAAGGTCCGCTGACGGTCGTCAATGAAGTTGAATTTTCAACGTTACATATTTCCTTCGTTGTATTACTTTGTTATTCATGTTGGCCCGCGCTCTATAGCTGCATCTACACCAGGCCGGGCATGAGAGCGGCTCGATTTAGTCGGCCAGAGCTGCTCTCGCTCCGCAAGGCACTTCAGTTCCAAGCCAGAGCAGAACGCTCACGCAGTGGCGGACTCGCATTACAGCTACCTTCCCTGCATTAATACAGGGACATCATTTAATTTTTACTTCTACTTTTATTGTACCTGAGTTTTTTAAATGTACTTCACTCCCACTCCTTCTACTCCCACCCCTTCTCCACGCAGAACCAAGGCCGCAGTATTGAGTTAGTGATTACAGTACGTTTCAGAAATATGTTCGCGTTCTCCAGTGACGAAAACTACCAATATCGAATCATATTTTCGCACAGGTACTGTCGTCCGTTTGCCTACGTCGCATCCCGATTTCCCCCACCTGCCTCTGCTCGCTCCACTGTAAAGACTAGTGGCTGGGCTTTCTTAGCTCTTTTCTGAAAACATTAATTTCTGTTAGGAATTATTTGGACGTCTACGTAATATTATGCAACTGTTTAAAATAACTTAAATAAAAGGGCCTCGTTAAGTAATTAACTGTAACGTGATTTCGCCCCTTTTCTACGACCCTGCGACAAAACCACTTGGACGGACAGTAGATAGCATTTCTGAGTAATTTTATCTTTTCGGATCGGGAAGAAGTGAAGATTGAATTTACAGTACGTAAAGTACTCTTTTATAGAGTAGGTACAGAATTATTTCAACATGAGTTACTGATACGAAGGACGAAACTGGTAATTGGAATTAGATGCAATAGTCTATAGTGCGATAATATCCACAAAAGAACTGAAGCCTGTATCGAAATGAACGGCCACCATTTTCAAAAATGTGTTTAAATATCCATATTATGATTATTTTTCAATTTAACTTCATTCTCTATATTGTACGCTAATGTGCTGTAGACAGTATAATATACACTGCATAATGAATACGTCCACATGGATAACTCAGTTCGTGAGTAAAAACACGTATTGTTAATACTGTACTGTATTTTGATTAAACAAAAACCTAATGACAATTATCAAACTCAGAATTGCGATATTTCTTAGTTTACATAAATGGATGAACTACTTTTCTTCCCTCCTATACTTGTAAATTGATTTGTTTGTATTTTATGTCAGTATCATCGAACACCAGTCGTGGAAGGGGATACCAAACGGTGTTTCCGGTTCTCAACCGTTAATTCAGAGGTATAGCCAGGTTAATATTAGAAATGTTAGTAAAAATAAAATGACGTCCCCGTACAATATGTCAATATTAAAAAGATTAAAAACTAAAAACATAATAACATTCAAGTAAAATATTGCATAATTATCCAAAAATTAATTCATATTGTAATAAAGATTATTTTTGTAGCCATCTCTTAGTCTGAAGTTCTGAATTGTCTTTCATTTCATGCTTTTTATATTTGTAGGTATCTTATTATATACTTTTATTGCAGTAATTAATTACATAACTAGAGTGTGTTTTTTTTTAAACCTGACAAAGGTACGTTTAGGCCTAATTGTTCAGTAAACTTAGGAACTCGGTTCCTGTTAGAGGGCTCCGGGCAAAAGATTGCAGCCGCCAAATTACTCTTCAAGGAACGACCACTCATATAAATTGAGGGAAAGAAGGCAGAGGACGGACACTGGAAAGTTTTCTTTTCTCAATCGTACTATCAGGGACTGGAATGCTTTACCTGCAGACTTAATAAAGGCTTTACCAACAACCAAAAATTTATTTAAAAATAGGCTTAAGGACCTTACTAATAGACGGTAATTATACACAGTATTTAAGGGTGTAAATGGTATTTTGTTATTGAAGTGTTGTATCAGTGAAGAATTATGTTGTGTCAGTGAAGTGTGTTGTGTCAGTGAAACGTGTTCCTGTCAGGGAAGCTTTATAGTTTATAGTGGCAGTGCAAAGTATTTGAACAGTGAAATGTTTTTGAAGTGTTAGTGAAATCAGGATAGAATCAGTGAAATGTGTCGTAGTTCCAATGCAGTGAGTGAGTTGACAACGAAATGAGTGTAGTGCTGAAAGGTACTTGTGCAGATATGAACATATCATACTCGTGGGTTTTAGTTCGAACTTAGATTTAAGATACAAATTAGATTTATTTTAAACTAGCCGTACCTGTGCGCTCCGCTGCACCTGTTAGAAATAAATATAAAGTAATTACATAATTAAAATAGGACGTTTGATCCAGGGAACATTCGTGTTTGATAGAAGGATAAATCGTTTAATATGTTACTTAATTTAAATAGCATCCAAATAATTAAAATGCGATCATTTTGGTCCAGAGACACTCATTTGGTGCAATGACAATTCCTTTAACCTGTTTCTTAATTTTTATTACATGCAACCATAGTTTAATGAAGATTGACATCATTTAGATTTAATGTGTATATTTTATTTTACTTGTTATAGGTTTCCATTGAATTATGGCAATAACTTAATTTTAACCCTTGTTTTCTACGTATTCAGTAAATGGCGCTTGGCCCACTATGGTTGTGAACCCTTCAAATAACTTAAATTATGTTATATAATATTACATATTATAATATTATTATATTATATTATGTTATGTTATATTACATTATATTATATTATACTATATTATATCAGAAGTTACTGTAATAACATTATGGCATTATGTCCATCTAGAGAAACTACACTTTCCAATGGTGAAATAATAATTAATTATACAAATCGGTTAATTTAGCTTCTGATATTACTTCATACAAACACAGAAACATTATCTGTAGGCTATCTTTCATAGCTTTCGATTGTTGCTGTCCAAGGCCCCTTATAGACGAAGTCATTTGTTTTTTAATTCATTACATGGCCTGAGATGGCAGTTATTTTAATTTTAAAACTCATTTATCTCATTAAATATCAGTCCTATCCAAAGTTTTCAAGGAATAAAACTTATCGCAAATTATTTTTAAAGAAACTTTTGTTATGTAACATTTTTCACAAAATCAATAATAAGCGAGATATTTCGATTTATTTAATTCAGGCCCCCTTATAACCCCCCCCCCCTTTAAATGATGTATTTTGAATGCCATATAGCCTAAGATCTAAGTTACAACGAACTTAATTTATATTCCAATTTTCATCGAAATCCGTTCAACTATTATCGCGTGAAAAGGTAACAAACATACAGACATACAAACAAAAATTTCAAAAATGCGATTTTCGGTTTCAGGGTGGTTAATTATATATGTTAGGACCAATTATTTTTGGAAAATCGAAAATTACCAGAAAAATTTCGGCTACAGATTTATTATTAGTATAGATGTTATTTTAAGTGATCGTGCTTCATTTAATTTAGGATATTCCCTATTATTATTATTATTATTATTATTATTATTATTATTATTATTATTATTATTGTTATTATTGTTAGTATTAATTATTTGTATTAATTATTTGTATTAATTATTGGTATTATTATTAATTGTATTTTTAATTAATAAGTTTATTATTGTCATTATTGAGTGTAATTAGTTACCACTGCCACCCATACATACATACATACAAAATCTAATTGCCATCTCTCGTCCACGTTGAATTTAATGCGTCATAACTTCCAGTTCCTAGTTCGTAAAACAAAATACTTCAGGTACGACTGGGTTTGTATTTACTTTGGATTGATTGTTAAGTTTCGTGTACGTAGAAAGTAAATATAACGTCACTGTCTTGTGTTAAGTCTCGATGGAAGTGAATGCGTGCTTTAAGCCGCTCTCGCCCCCAACTGCTGGCGGCAGACGGGCCGTATTGAACGCTGCAGACGTTGAGGCCGATGGTGAACAAATGTATATCACACAGCCATGTGCCTCTGGAGCATGCGCACAGCGTTTGGGGTCACGGCAAGCAGAACCCCCATTCATTGAGACGGGCGGGCGTCTAGACCGTTTTGGCAGGGCCGGCGCTGGGTTCGAAACTCACTCGGCGCCCGTCCGTCTCGGCTTTGTTTTGGTTTGACTCTCCCACGATCGCATTCTTCATCATTTTTTTTTTTTTTTTTTTTTTTTTTTGCTTTTCGATGCGAGTGCGATTTTGGGTGGAAGAGGGAACGCTCCCGCAATCCGTAGCTTTTAAATCGAATTAAAATGCATTCTGTGGGATGTAAAGTGTAAAGAGAATCCGTATGTAAATGCCTGTAGGGGCAACGGAGAGCAGGGAGGTAGAGCATACCAAGCTCTCGCTTTACAATCCAAGTATTCACAGACGAATTGAGGCTATTAGGCAAAACTCGCCATGTCCATATTCAATAATTTTCCAAAATTCGCAAAAAAACTCCTGAAACCTTACGTATTGGTCACTAAAAACAGGAAAAATATGATAATGCATGTTGAATCTTTCGTACACTACTTTTAACATTCGAATATAAATAATTGACTAAATGGCGATCTTACTCGTGTTAATTATGTAAGCGTGTGCGGCTTACAGCTGTTTCGGTGCTGCTTGACACCATCCTCAGAGCACAAAAACACGCAAAACACAACACAAACACAAGAACACAAGAAATACATCACACTTACTTACTTATTTATTTACTTACTGGCTTTTAAGGAACCCGGAGGTTCATTGCCGCCCTCACATAGGCCTAGGCCCGCCATCGGTCCCTATCCTGAGCAAGATTAATCCATTCTCTATCATCATACCCCACCTTTCTCAAATCCATTTTTATATTACCTTCCCATGTACGTCTCGGCCTCCATAGAGGTCCTTTTCCCTCCGGCCTCCCAACTAACACTCTATATGCATTTCTGGATTCGCCCATACGTGCTACATGCCCTGCCCATCTCAAACGTCTGGATTTAATGTTCCTAATTATGTCAGGTGAAGAATACAATGCGTGCAGTTCTGTGTTGTGTAACTTTCTCCATTCTCCTGTAACTTCATCCCTCTTAGCCCCAAATATTTTCCTAAGAACCTTATTCTCAAACACCCTTAACCTATGTTCCTCTCTCAAAGTGAGAGTCCAAGTTTCACAACCATACAGAACAACCGGTAATACTGTATAACTGTTTTATAAATTATTGTTTTTATTATTAGTATTAATTATTATTTTTATCTTTTATTATTATTATTTTTATCTTTTATTATTATTATTATTATTATTATTATTAGTATTAATTATTATTTTTATCTTTTATTATTATTATTAATATTATTATTATTATTAATATTATTATTATTATTATTATTTGTGTTATTTATTATTATTATTATTTGTGTTATTTATTATTAGTATTAATGATTATTTGTATTATTATTATTATTACTATTATTTGTGTTTATTGTTAGTATTACTTATTATTTGTATTATTATTATTGTTGTTACTATTATTTGTGTTATTTATTATTAGTATTAATTATTATTTGTATTATTTAGTATTATTATTAATTATTATTTGTATTATTTAGTATTATTATTAATTATTATTTGTATTATTTATTATTATTATTAATTATTATTTGTATTATTTATTATTATAATTACTATTTGTGTTATTTATTATTAGTATTAATTATTATTTGTATTATTTATTATTATTACTATTATTTGTGTTATTGTTATTATTATTGTTGCTATTATTTGTGTTTATTAGTATTAATTATTATTTGCATCATTATTATTATTATTATTATTATTGTTACTATTATTTGTGTTATTTATTATTAGTATTAATAATTGTTTGTGTTATTTATTATTAGTATTAATTATTATTTCTGTTATTTTTTATTAGTATTAATTATTATTTGTATTATTTATTATTATTATTATTATTATTATTATTATTATTATTATTAAATGTATTTATTATTAATTGCCAGTATTGAGTGTAATTAGTTACCACTGCTACCGGGTATTTATTCACTTATTTGCAATGTGAATAAATTCATACAGAATTTACTTATAGTGTACAATACCATACCTTTGTGGAATATACCCCTGGGGGATTTACTATTATTATAATTTTTATTACTTAATATTTCACATTATTTTTTAAATATAATACATTTTAACACTAGATCTCTGACCTCACAATGCTCCCTATGTCCCTGCGTTGTTCTCAAACTCTTGCTTTGAGGTACAATCAGCCGAAGGAATCAAGCACTGCCATCCCCCTGTAGTAATTCCAGCACTTAATCGCATATGCATAATCGGAAGTGCGTTCATGCTTTCCAGTGACGTCGTGCGGTACCGATTGTTTGCTAAGCAGTACGCTGACCTGCATTCCTTGTGTACAGCTCGTCGACTCCAGATGTCCTTGCGATTTGCATTTTAAATACTGCAGTGACACGTGACTCCAATGTCAACACATGTCCTGGGTTCTAAGCCCGTTGTTTCAATAGTTGTTTATTTTGCGTTCACTTTACTCGTTGACACAGTGTGACGCGATTCGAACTGGATTGAAACTTTAATCCTCTTGAGAATCGATGATGATTCTGACACATACGGCGCCACAAGATTGCAACGAGTAGAGGACGCGTCTTGGTTCAATTCCATCCAAACTGTTGTGACTTCGAGCATCACAATATCAATTCGTTATATTAAACATTTACATTATACTAATATAATGAGTTCGACAAGAAGGATTCTGAATAACATTATTGAAAATATAAAGCAGTGGTTCCCAAAGTGTGCTCCGCGGATCCCTGGGGACCCGCCAACACTTATCAAGGGATCCGCGGTTGGTAATATACAGGGTGATTCAGTGAATATGTTACAAACTCTTAGGCAGAGGTCTCCAAAAAGCGTATCGTCATTCGTGCTCTCGATGCTGCCCGCCGAACACAGTGTGCTGTAAGGCTAGAGAAGGGGAAGAGACTCGTACGTCAACAGATGGAAGCGATCAGTGGGGGATCGCGGCAACGGTCTGCTTATGTTTACAAATAATAACATCAAAAGAATAAGAAATATCATACGTTTGTATATTATTTTGACATACTATGAAGCTGGAGCCCCGTCTGTTGCTACTGACACAAGCCATTACAAATTCAACCTCTTCTGTTCTATGGAGCCTTTCAGTGCCTGGAAAAGATCTTCTCCAGTTGTATTTTGTAATTACATCTAGAAGACATTCAGACACAGTAAAATGTTCATTAACTCCTCGGAAGAAAATGGCTAGGTGAGCTTTGTCATTTCTATCTGTCCAATGCAAGTGAGTAAGCTACACACTGGTTAATTGTGATTTCGACTTCAGATTCAATTACATTTACGATCTTGAAATTCCTTCTCTGAACTGTAATTGGAAACAATTTAATTTTCTTAAACTTTGACTTTGTTCTGGACACAGTATTTTAGTAACGTCCTGTATGCACGATTTTACAAATGATGCTTCTGTAAAGGGCTTCATTGATTTTCCAATATTCCAAGCTAGAACATAGCTAGCAAGGAGATTTTTTTTTTGTTTAAGACTGAGGACACGTGTGTGATTTGTTTTTGTATTTTCTGTTTTTATATTTTTCAAAATATTTGTAGGCCTACGCATTTCACCTAAAATTAAACGAAAAACTATATGTTTGTCAAGCGGAACTGAGTGCAAACGTATTGTAATATACTGATTATTATGCATAACCAACAGTCATACAGATAGCCCCAAAATAAATTATTTTCACATGTCCAACATGCCTGTAATTGTATGATATTCTTTGTGAAGAGTCGAGTATTGTCGTCGCATGTTGAATTTTAACAACGCTTAAGAATTTTGGAACAAATTAAGCATTTCACATTCTCCCCACTAACACAAAAACATTCTCTTCCCTCTTCAGCCTTGAATGTACTACGTCCATGATTAGAAGACATTATAAAACGGTGGAACACTTCGACCAACACAGTGATAATGGCAGTCCGCCACTGCTCTTCGTTTGCTCATAAACATTGAGTACAGTACAGGTGGGGATGGGTGAGGCGGAGCGCGCTCATTACGTACTGGCTTCGGTTCCGTTCAGGGGCTTACTCGCGAGTACGCTTTTGGAAATGTCTGCTCTTAGGGATGATAGATGGAGCAATTATGAACAACTTTCATAAAGGAACCTATGTTAGGAAACGTTCTGTTTGGTAATTACAGAGCTAGATATGTTATTCAGTGTAACCAGCTAGAATCGAATTCAAAGCCATCGTTTTGAAGTTTCGTTGCATACAACCGTTCCTGTAAATGTTGGTGATTTCTCATAAACAAGGTATAAGCAGTTCTCAACTCTCCTCGCTACTTGTTGATACGCATTTCATTTATGGAAGTGCAAAAGGCAATGTAAGAAAATTTGCAAAATATCATTTACGATGCCAATTAGCTTATACCATGTTTATGAGACATCACCAACGTTTGCAGGAACAGGTCGTCTGCAACCAAACTTCAAAAGGATGGCCTTGAGTTCGATTTGTTACTGTTGCTCCAAGATATTTGAACTTCTCCACCTCTTCAAAAGATAAATTTCCAATTTTTATATTTCCGTTTCGTACAATATTCTGGACACGAGACATAATCATATACTTTATCTTTTCGGGATTTACTTCCAAACCTATCTCTTGTATATTGATTATTTATTTATATACTCTTAAATTAAGGACATAACTCGTTGTGTTCATTTTGTATTGGAATATACAGTGAAACCTGTTCAAGACGGAAGTGATATGGTCCTAATTTTTTTTCCGTTGTGGACAGGTTTCCGTATTATTCAGGTGTGACATTAAAAAGGAATATTTTGTCATTCATATACATTAAAAACAAAATGGCATACCGCAAATTGCAAGAAGTACAAAATATTCCATTTAACACTCATCACATTAAATCAGCTAGCGCTGGCCTTCTATGCCCAAGGTTGCGGGTTCGATCCCGGGCCAGGTCGATGGCATTTAAGTGTGCTTAAATGCGACAGGCTCATGTCAGTAGATTTACTGGCATGTAAAAGAACTCCTGCGGGACAAAATTCCGGCACATCCGGCGACGCTGATATAACCTCTGCACTTACGAGCGTCGTTAAATAAAACATAACATTTTTTTTTAAATCAGCTTTCTGTCGCATATTACGCTGGTGAATCATCTTGATTAAAATCTCATTTTCTGTATAATTATTATCGTATCTCACTCATTAGTCATTAAACATTCTTAAGTTTACTAATCTCATTCTATTTAATATCTAACACTATACTCTAATACTGTACTGCATATCACTGCACGTTATTAATTAATTGGACTAGGAGCCATCTATTAGAATTCTGGTTTATTTAATTTCTTTCACAGTTCAAAAGCTTGCTTTGCAGAATAGATCCAGAAATTGGCTTGTTCTTTGAAAGGTCATGAAGAACCCACTCTCACAACAGTTCATTTATTTCCACATAAACAGTTGCTTTCTGGCTCCTTTTGTGTCACCAATATTGGCCGCACGCCACTCACTCATTACGATCTTTATTTTTTAAAGTGTCACACCTGAGTTTTCCACAACTGTACTTCAATATTGTTTCACATAGACTTTGTTTCTAATTTTCCTTTATCTCGATAACTTTTACTTCATCACTTAATGTTAATGCTACATTTTATGCAACTTTTTTTTTTACCCGGAAATCACTACACTTGCGCTCTGTTTAGCTACGACAGTATACGGGTGTGAAGCATTGAAAATCTTTGAAGGGACTCGTCTGCCTAATCAACAGGGTAATAAAATTTATGACCGACAGGCCAACACACCCTCGTATCCTCTAGAATTTTGCAAAGAAAGCTTGTTTTTATCTTAGTGACCTACATATTTCGTACATTCCTTGAAATTACAGCTGTTTCAAAATATAGTGTGTCCAAAATATTGTTTCCGTTTTGAACAGTAGCAGACAGTTTCCGTTTCCGCGTTGGACAGTTTCCGTTTTATTCAGGAAAAATTACGCTTAATACATACAAATTTCGCCGGGACCAATAAATTGTTCCGAAATAGACAGGATTCCGGATTATTCAGGTTCCGATTTGAACAGGTTTCACTGTATTAACTTTCAAAGTTCATTACTTCAATGCTACAAATTTACGTTTCCATAGGTGATGATAAGAGGAAAGTTTTGGAAAATCTAAAGCAAGTTAGGTGTAAAGAAATCTAAAAGAAACTACCGACAGAAAACCTAGCATACTCGTAAACCTTGAAACAACATAACGCATTATAAATACAATGACTAACACCAGAATTCGGTGACAGGAAGTTCGCTAGATTACTGTTTCCTCATATTTTCGTTTTTTGGTTAATTCACCCGTTTTTAAATTATCAGCGCTGTTACATGATAAGGTGACCTACTGGTTTCTGAATTTTTAGACTGTCATTTTTATTGTCTTTTAATAGCCACCGATCCATTGAGACGACACTGTATAATATGAAAATTAAAATTATGCGTGATATTAAATTAATATTATTGTGTTCGGAATCAAGGATACGTGGTTATTAACACACAGTTGAACATGAACATCTCACATAAGCCTGCTCGTGATAAATGAACAAAAACAATAGAAAACTGATTGAAAAATGAGTTCTATTCAGTCAATACTTAACATAAAACACAATAAAACATGTTATAACAACATTTAAATAGATTTAAAAACAAACGTTTTCGCCAATTTTGATTGGCATCTTAAGGTCGTGTAGGTCGGATGGAACATGTTATAAAAAGTGAACACTTGGTATATGACGTTAAAAACCAAAGTTACAACTGTAATATCACTTAAAAACAGAGAATAGGACATAGCAAAAAGCCACCACTAGTCCACACCTGTGGAGTAACGGTCAACGCGTCTGGCTGCGAAACCAGGTGGCCGGGGTTCGAATCCTGGTCGGGGCAAGTTACCTGGTTGAGGTTTTTTCCGGGGTTTTCCCTCAATCCAATACGAGCAAATGCTGGGTAACTTTCGGTGCTGGACCCCGGACTCATTTCACCGACAAAACTCTTCTGTCATTGCAGATACAGTTTTCAAGATTTGAAAATGCTATGAACAGGTCGGTCGTGTGGCCGTTATGGAGAGCAGGAACTTTTTTATAACATGTTCCATTCGACCTACACGACCTGAAGATGCCAATCAAAATTGGCGAAAACGTTTGTTTTTAAATCTGTTTAAATGTTGTTATAACATGTTTTATTGTGTTTTATGTATGTGTATGTATGTATTTATTCACACTGCAATGGGTATATATCCGGTGGCAGTGGTAACTAATTACACTCAATAATGACAATAAACTTATTAATTAAAAATACAATTAATAATAATACTAATAATTAATAATAATAATAATAATAATAATAATAATAATAATAATAATAATAATAATAATAATAACAGGGCATATACTAAATTAAATGAAACGATCACTTAAAACAACATTTGAAATATTCTAATTTGTATCTTAAAACTAAGATCGAACTAAAACCCACGAGTATGATATGTTCATATCTGCACAAGTACCTTTCAACATTACACTCATTTCGCTGTCAACTCACTCACTGCACTGGAACTACGACATATTTCACTGATTCTATCCTGATTTCACTAACACTTCAAAAACATTTCACTGTTCAAATTCCTTGCACTGCCACTATAAACTATAAAGCTTCACTGACAGGAACACGTTTCACTGACACAACACACTTCACTGACACAACATACTTCTTCACTGATACAACACACTTCACTGACACAACATAATTCTTCACTGATACAACACTTCAATAACAACATATCATTTACACCCTTTAAATACTGTGTATAATTACCGTCTATTAGTAAGGTCCTTAAGCCTATTTTTAAATGCATTTTTGGTTGTTGGTAAAGCCTTTAGTAAGTCTGCAGGTAAAGCATCCCAGTCCCTGATAGTACGATTGAGAAAAGAAAACTTTCCAGTGTCCGTCCTCTGCCTTCTTTCCCTCAATTTATATGAGTGGTCGTTCCTTGAAGAATAATTTGTAAAAATGCAAGAGAGTGAGAATTAAGTTTTTAAAGTTTAAATGCGTATTATAAATTCTCAGCATTTTTTTAAATAAATTCTTCCAAACATATAGATAATAATACTTTTGTGCACTCTTTTAAACATACCTTCAACGCCAAACATACCTTCAACCTTATGTTAAGTATTGACTGAATAGAACTCATTTTTCAATTAACATTGAACGTAACGGAACCAATATGCCTTTGAAATTAATAGAAAACTGACTTCACAATGAAGTATCAGAAGCAGTACGCGTGCACGGACGAAATTAGTTTTTTTTTTAAATACGTGTCAAAATTTATTGCTGACTAAATAACATTGCCAATCAAATTTATTTTACAATTAAGACAGTCTCCAAGCACATTTACAAAAACTTATTCTTCCACTGTTGGTCTCCAGAGAAAAAACTGCAAACATGTCCTACAGTGCCTTGGCGTTGAGTTGCCGGTCACCATTTTCACCAGCACGTTAATGCTGTACGAGACTACGAAACTATAAGACCCCGTTGCTTGTCGGAATTGCAAGTGAGCAGAGATGAGGCTACAGGATCCGTGGAGCAATTAAGGCAACTTCTTCGGTACCGTGAATTTAAAACCTGGTGGTGCATACCCCCAGAAAGGAAAAGGAGTTGCATTGTTTGAAAAAAATACCTGCAGCCAACTCGTGGATCATCAAGCATGATGGATTATCAAGTTCTGAATGGAGAGAAATGCTAAAAATGACTGCGATGGTGGCACCAGTACGTTCTCTCCCTGGTCGCTCTACAGGCACAACCCACTGTAGGCAGTGAGTATGAAACTTTACCACATGTGCTTGGGAGTTGCCCACAGGGAGAAGTACTCAGAATAAAACGTCACAACATCATACGTTCTATGATCGCAGATGCACTTCGATCCAAAAATCTAGACGTTCACGAGGAAGTTCATTGTATTGCTGATGGTGGGAGCAGTCGTAGGATCGATATCATAGCTGTAAATAGGAATAAACATACAGCCGAAATAATTGATCCTACCATGAGATTTGAAATCTCAGCCACTCAACCATCTGAAGTGAACGAAGAGAAAAAGAAAATCTACGAGCCCACGATTCAGTACCTATCGGCGAAATACAACATAGAAAAAATCACAGTTACCGGTCTCTTCGGAGCGAGAGGCACCATCCCGAAAGCCTTTGTAAAGTGGAGGGAAAAATACAAGCTGACGAGAGATCTTCAAGATGCCATCGTCACCACCATAATAAAATTTTCTGTAGCGATATTTCGTCAGCATCTTTATGGTGTACATTCAATTTAAATTACACTTGGTTCTATTTTTTTTCTTATGTCTTATTCACTTTTGTCTGAAACCTGTTTATATAATTTTTCATTTTAAATTTTATTTTGAGCTATTCTGTGTCGCAGGGCAAACCCAAAATATTGGGCCAGACTACTAAATTAAATTAAATAGTTCAAACACTCATTGCAATTATTGAATCGATCCTTTTGTACTTCCTGTAAGTCCCAAGAGATGTCAGGAGTTTGACAAGCACAGAAAAGAAGTGATAGATAACGATTCCATCTAGTGGGAAATTTGAAACTAAATCCGTGAAGTATAGTATACTATTGACTCAAATGATTTGAACATTACCTTCGTCTTTGACGGTGTCATTAATCAATTTTCTTTAACATAACCTATTATATATATATATATATATATATATATATATATATATATATATATATATTTGTATAATCATATTTTTGTAAAAGGCAAGGGTCCAAGACACCTGGTACTTTTAATAAAAATATCTTTAAAAAAATAGTATACTATACTCTGAGGATAAGAAGACTAGGGTAAGAATTTGTTACAATATTTGTAAAACTGTAAACAAATGACAATTGAATTTGTAGTATCATGACCTGGAACTTTCATTTTCTACTTCACTTACAAATTTACAAGAACATCTTTGTGAAACCCAAAAATTTCCATGTGCTGAAAAGGATAAATGTTCATCTCCCCTCGTACTTAAAAAAGTCCCTTGTGCAGACGCTTGTATTTCCCTATTTTGACTATGCTGACATATTACTGACTGACCTCTCCAGCGACAACAAAACGAAACTTCAACGTGCTCATAATTTGTGTGTACGTTTTGTAAGCAATGTTCGTAAATATGATCATATTACTCCATCCCTGGAAGCAATAGGTTGGCTTAAACTAGATAAGAAAAGAAATTTACATTCACTTCTCTTTCTCTTCGAAATCTTGAACTCTTCTATTCCTTCGTACCTGTCGTCTCGCTTCACTTACCTTTCTTCCCACCACAATCTGAACACACGCTCTCGTCATGAAACAATACTAACAATACCATCCCATCGCACCTCCTCATACTCATCCTCTTTCACAATAGCCCTGCTAAGACTCTGGAATTCGCTACCTGCTAGCATCAGGGACTGTCGAAATAAAATTGAATTCAAACGCAAACTTACTAGGCACTTGGTCAGTAATTGATTTCTTGTAAATAGTTTCCATAATCTATCACAAAATATTTCAATATCCGGTAATTTCATCACTATACAATTTTGTTATTCTAGGTTTAATTTGTAATTCAGTAAATATAAAATATTCTTTGCTTTTCTATGATAAATTATCTAGCTTTCATTAGTTAGGTAATCTTTTCGTACTTTGATTTTTATTGTAATTGTAATTGTAAATTTAATACTAATTGTAATTTCATTCATTCATTCATTCATTCATTCATTCATTCATTCATTCATTCATTCATTCATTCATTCATTCATTCATTTTATTCCATAGATCTTACATGAGCAATGAAGCTTTAAGATGTGGAACAAGTCAAAATTTTACAATATTACAATTACAATTTTTACAAATTTTTAAAGTTTTACAATTTAGTAATTTTCTACAATTTTTACAATTTTGTGCAATTTTTTACAATATTTTGGCGAGATGTAGTGAGATGAGGTGAGGTCCGAGGATTCGCCAAAATATTACCCGGCATTTGCCTTTTGGTTGGGGAAACCTCGGAAAAACCCAACCAGTTAATCAAATCAAAGGGGTTGATGCCGAGGACTCGCCATAGACCATCCGGCTTCAGTCCCACGGCTGGGGAAAACCTCTGAAGAAACCAAAGACCAAAGGGGGATCCAACCCAAGCCCGAACGCAGCTCCGGAACAGCAGCCCAGCGAGTCTGCCGACTGAGCTACATCGATGGCTCTACTAAAAGTATACAATACATAGCCAATCAGATTATTAAATTTATAGTCGCTATCGATCATTCATCAGTTGAGCTATATGCATAATACAAAACAAGTAAGTTAATTAAATTTAAGGCATAAACAATTCAATCAGTTGTGATACACAGAAATTGATAATACATATCATGCAAACTACTTCAGATTACAAACACAAACAATTTATCAACAGAGTTATACAGATTTCTATTCACTATTTGTAATTGTAATTGTAAATTTAATACTAATTGTAATTTTATTATTCATATTATAGTTATATACTCTTCAAGGAACGACCACTCATATAAATTGAGGGAAAGAAGGCAGAGGACGGACACTGGAAAGTTTTCTTTTCTCAATCGTACTATCAGGGACTGGAATGATTTACCTGCAGACTTACTAAAGGCTTTACCAACAACCAAAACTGTAGTTAAAAATAGGTTTAAGGACTTTACTAATAGACGGTAATTATACACAGTATTTAAAGGGTGTAAATGATTTGTTGTTATTGAAGTGTTGTATTAGTGAAGAATTATGTTGTGTCAGTGAAGTGTGTTGTATCAGTGAAGAAGTATGTCGTGTCAATGAAGTGTGCTGTGTAAGTGAAACGTGTTCCTGTCAGTGAAGCTTTATAGTTTATAGTGGCAGTGCAAAGAATTTGAACAGTGAAATGTTTTTGAAGTGTTAGTGAAATCAGGATAGACTCAGTGAAATGTGTCGTAGTTCCAGTGCAGTGGGTGAGTTGACAGCGAAATGAGTGTAATGTTGAAAGGTACTTGTGCAGATATGAACATATCATACTCGTGGGTTTTAGTTCGATCTTAGTTTTAAGACACAAATTAGAATATTTCAAATGTTATTTTAAGTGATCGTTTCATTTAGTTTAGTATATTCCCTGTTGTTGTTGTTATTATTATTATTATTATTATTATTAGTAGTAGTAGTGGTAATAGTAGTAGTAGTATTAATTATTAGTATTATTAACTGTATTTTTAATTAATAAGTTTATTATTGTCATTATTGAGTGTAATTAGTTACCACTGCCACCGAGTATATACCCACTGCAGTGTGAATAAATACATACACGCATACATAGTTGGAATCTCCTGGTAGAGGAGCAGAGAAGGCCTAATGGCCTTATCTCTACCAGGTTAAATAAATAAATACTACTAATACTACTAAATTTGTAAATATGCAGATTTGTAACTTGTCTCGCCTATAATTTGTAATTTCTTGAAATAGGGCTCTGGTCATCCTGATAAATGAAAATGATATGGGAACAATAATCTATAGCGCTACATATGTTTAAGCTCGTATGTCCTTAATTTGATGTCACAGATCCCAAGTTCCAAATCTCAAAATGTCTAGTAGATCACTTTTCTATTTCGTGAGTAAATTTTCCACGCTTTTACTGAATGACTTTGTATACAGTGCGATAACGAGAAAAAAACTCTCGTATGGATTAAATTGTACTTTCACACGTGTTCACAATGAAATGGCTGTAGGTGAAGCGGTACACAGTTGACAGGGAATGGTTTGGTTGTGACGTCAGGTTCCGGACATCTGACAGCGACTCGCATTCGAGGAATAGCAGCTAGCTGACGGCGACGTATATTCGTGTGTTGGACTACATGTCAAATAATCAGATGAAAACAAATGCCAGTGCGTACGGTCCGACCTATTAATTAAGTCAGGTATGAGGCGGTGTTCTGAATAACCAATCCCCACTTTCTCTCAATTTTTGGATCGGGCTATTGGCTTCGCATAACTCCCCTGCCCTGAAAAATCATATTAACGTTTCACCATTACTAATACAACTTAAATTTCGTTTGTCTTGCATGATTTTCGCCTTTCAAATATTGAATTTTGTCTACATTTGAATCAACCAGAGTTGTTTTGTTGGCTCGTCTCTTGGATTAGGAAGTTCAGGGCCTAAGAATTTCTTTAAGGGGACACGAAATCGCGCGTCTTAACTTTTTTTACTTGGTTATTTAACAACACTGTATCACAGTCTAGTATATACAGTCACGAAGCTTGAGTTGTGAGGGTGCTAAGAACAATAGACTGTGCCGGTACTATTTCGCATTGTCTGTAATGAGGCGATATTAGCGATCCTAGTGGTCAGCAGCTATCTATGGATGCATATTTATTACGTATTGAGCTTCGTGACTGTATATATAGGCCTAACTAGACTGTGGTAATAGTACAAAGTAGCGAAAAGAAAAATGTATAATTTCTTTTACTTAAAAAAAATTATAAAAATAGCATTTCCAAGGGTACTTACAACAATCAGTGTTTTCTGTACATAATTTACACATCTGTCATGCTAAAAAAATCGGCAATTTTCTGTTGTCGTAATGAAGTGAAACTGCTGGTTGTGGTTCTAAAAATAGCAACAGAGTACTCCCACCACCGTCTCTCAGCGCTCGTGAATAGCATGCATTGCATTACAGGAAATATTTCGGTTAATCCGAAAATCTTGTAATCCGAATAGATCTTGGTTCCAATTAGTTTGGATTTACGAGACTCTGCTATATATATTAGGAAATATTTAAAAAATCCCCCCCCCTTTTTTTACAATGTTTCATGTCCGTAAACTTAGTACGTTTCATTATACATATCTTTATGAAAGTTGTAAAATAGACTCACTACTTTGTGAAATAGGAGTGTACAAAATTTCAGCTTCCTATCTCTAATAATTTCTGAGAAAAGGGTGCAGAAATAAAAGAAAATTCTGACTTATTTTATGGGTGACTTTATATTCCTCCTACTCAGAAACCACTTGCAATTCAGAATCGCAGGTTTCAAGTATCTTTCTACTATATGTAACTATTTGTCCAAGAAAAATCATTAGCATAATACATTCGTGGCGAGAATGTGACTCGCGAGACATTATGGCTCGCAGTAATAGCTCTACATTTCGCTTGCTTCTAACCTCCAACCCCCACCCTCTCACTCACTGGAGTCAAACTCCGTTCCATTTGTATTTGTCTCTGACCTGCGAGTGGCATATGTCTCTCTCGAAACCATGTACGAAAGTTCCAAGTAGGATGGGAGGACGCATTTGTTTGCTGTCAATATGATGGGACTATTAAATGTATGATTTGTTCACAAGTATTACGAGGAAAGCGGTTGTATAACATAAAACGGCATTATACTACATGTTACTGATGAAACATTAAAAGGTTAAGTGTTGTTGTCATCATCATCATCATCATCATCATCATCATCTCTGTACGTCGACCCTTTTTCAGCAGATGTACGAATAATGCGGTTAGCTCTTCAATTTGAACTCACTGATTTACTATGTGATGTCAAATGAAAGCTAGATGTAAGGACTTGACAAATGTTGAACTTTCAAATCTTTGCCAAAAAATAAATATCCGAAGCTTCGTTCTTTCGCTTGCTCTGTTGAAGCCATGTTCGCTACAACTTACGTTTGTGAAAAATTATTTTCAACAATTAAAATAGTAAAAACCAAATTTAGATTACGACTGACAGACAAATATCTCCGTGATCAACTACGACTGGCAGTAAGTGACATAATTCCTGATTTTGAAACTTTGTCGCAGAGACATTCTGAAGAGAATTAATTTTAGGTTGTGATAATGTTCATTTATTGTTAATTTCTTTCGTTACACGTACTAAACATTAGTTTGTAGCCTTTAGTGTATAAAATTATACTTATGGGCTTGACGTAAGGAAAATGAAGATCCGTTAATAAATCAGACAGTTGCTTCACTTCCCCTTCCGGGTGTCCGCCTCCCTCCATAGGTGCTATGCACGTTGCAGGTTACACAGTGGCTCGGCGCACGATCACATTTTCGCCATCGCTGGCATAATATATTTAACAGTTACGTTATTTAACAAAGCTGAATCAAGTACTGTGTTATTTAGCGTCGATGGAATTGGTGATAGCGAGAAGATATTTGGCGAGATGAAACCGAAAATTTGCCATAAATTACTTGACGTCATCATCATAATCATCATCATCATCATTGTTACAACTTCGCAACTACGCAGTCCCTTTTGAACTCGATAACCAACCCTCGCTCGAGTTCGTTCGTGGTTTAGTTTTAGGTACAGAAGATGCCAAGTACTGCCTTGAGAAGAAAGAAAGCCGCACCTCCTGCTCTTGTGCACACAATGTCTGTGCTCCGTACAAGTCCCCGCGGCTGTTGTGCAACTTCGTCTTCCCATCTTCCTCGTCGCTTCTCCTCCTGAGGCACAGCCATGTCGTCGGAGTTAGTGAATTCTTGGCGCGGGGAGGAAGAGAGGTTAATATCGGAAGTACAGAAAGCCTACCTCAGCTTCTTCCTCTGCTGCCTGGCCGCAACGTTCAGGCGTAGCCAGTAGAGATGGGAAAAGTTGTTATTTTCTCGTAACAGTTCTAACTGTTCCAGTTCCATGAAAATACTAGGTTCCAAATAACAGTTCCAAAATAACAGTACCACCATATATTATATAGCCTACGCCGAAGTTCGCTCCACAGCATCGGATCGAATCCCTCCTCCAGTGTTTTTCCCTTTGTGGCCTAACTCCATGTTGTTACCATAACAGATAAATTCTGTAGGATCAGAAATTAACTTTTACATTATATATATAGTCCAGAAGTCATACTGACAGTATTGACACCACGAAACCAGTTACGTTATATTTATGCACGACGCCAGTTCAGGATTAAAAGTTGGTATTGATTTTGTCCCTGAAAATTGTTAAAAGTAACCAGATCTAGTGACAAAGTCGCTAAATTAATAACACAGCAGCAACGGTTGTCAACGTCTTTGGTTGTCATATTGTAGTTCCATACACGGCCAACTTGATGCTAGCTTCGCTTCAGCTTTGAAAGCGAGGAGAGCATCAAGTCGGCCGTGTTCCATAACATCGAGTATATTGTAACATGTAACAGCAAGTATTTTGTATAACAGGTACAGTACTACTAGTATGTAATGTAACAGTGATGGTTTGGAACAGGCCTGACTCATAATGTAGTTCCATAACAGCGAGTATTTTTTGTAACAGCGAGTTATTTTTTGTAACAGGAGTATTTAATGTAACTACTACTACGTAACGTAACAGTGGTATTTAGGAACATGTACGGGCGCTAAATGATCACAGACTTCCCTGTATGGCATGTGATGCAGTACGATGTCATAATGAGTCGAGATGTGAATTCCTGGAAATGAAATCTTTTCTAATGCTAAATTGAATTCGTAGATCAGGTTTGTTCGAAGCAGGAAATGTAATGTAATTTTAAATTATTTGTAAATTGGTCACGAAATCGAAATGGATCCCAGTGGTAAATAAAACCTAACCTATTCTTCCTCTTCTGCTTAGCTGAAGGTCACAGTAGTGTTCAATTTCTACAAAAATGCGTAAATAAAAGCTATAATCATTTCGGCCGTGCTAAAATTCATATTAATAATGTACCGTCATGAAGAATAATTATCTCATTATAATGAAATATGAAAATTTACCGTTGTACTTTTTTTTAAACAAAACTTCAATAATAGTCATGTTTCAACAGATTTTAATTTAATTTCAAGAATTGGTAATGAAACTAAAACTGTAAAATATTTGGAAATAAAACATAACCTATATACCTATTTTCATCTCCCTTGATAAAATTCACAATGTAGTTACTATAATACAGGCATTATATTATTTGATAGAATCCTATACATAATTAACATAAGTTCCAAGATAATGTGTACATTTTTTGAAGACTATCTTCGTATCTTTACTATTTATCTTTTACTTCAGTTTCCAACATTTTTTTCAGTACGACGAAAGGATTAGCAATTCTGCTTTCAAACAGCGACGCCAACTTATATGGGCTCGTGGAAGCCGAGCCCACCCAATAATTTATCGTGTTGTGACACGTTGTGAGATTTATTTAACTTAAGGCTCGTCAAATGTTTGAGCCCACGCACTGTTTTCCAAAAGTTGGCGTCACTGCTTTCAATAGTACCAAACATGTTCCGTTCTGTAGAACAGGCGCTGTCATAATGTAGTTCCAAAGTGAAACGAGTATTTGTAACCGCAAGTATTTCGTACTAGCTCAGAGCAACACTGTTATTTTGGAACATAGTGTTCCAAGGTGCTGTTACTTTTTGGAACAGTTCCCCACCTCTAGTAGCCAGTCACGAAACAGGTTCTCTGAGAACAGGGCTGTAGTTCCATTCCTGAGGCACTTGTGGTGGCAAAACGGTAGTGCGTAGGTTTAGTGTCTACATTGCCCCTGTCAATGTCATTCCACCATTGCTCCAGTATCTCTGTAATATCTAAATCTTGATTATTTTTAAACTCTAAACCTCCTTTTTATGCTCGTCCTCTTTTAATTTCTCATTATGCAAAGTATAGGTTGAATCAGAAGTTATTTTCGGCGCTGGACTCATTTCGCTGGAATTATCATCCTTGTACAAACACTCGAGATGCCACACTTCGACTACTGCGATGTTATATTAAGTAACCTAAATGCAAATTTGAGCAGCAGGCTACAACGTGTGCATAATGCGTGCGTCCGTTATATTTGTAATATTCGTAAGCATGATCATGTTTCCCCGTCTTTCCAAACTCTTTCTTGGCTAATGCTAAGCGATCGACGAGCCCTGCATTCTCTTGTTCTCTTATTTCAAATTCTGCGCACCGCTACCCCATTCTATTTGGCTTCTCGTTTTCAAAATTTATCCGCATATCATCAGCTAAGTACAAGACCTCATCATAACAATTTACTCATTATACCCCACCACAAGACATCTTTATATTCTTCATCTTATACAGTTTCAGTTGCTAGAAATTGGAACTCGCTACCGAGTGATGTAAGGGGTTGTTGGACAATAACTTCATTTAGTCAAAATTACATAAATTCTTACTTAACTTACTTACTTACTGGCTTTTAAGGAACCCGGAGGTTCATTGCCGCCCTCACATAAGCCCGCCATTGGTCCCTATCCTGAGCAAAATTAATCCATTCTCTATCATCATATCCCACCTCCCTCAAATCCATTTTAATATTACCTTCCCATCTACGTCTCGGCCTCCCTAAAGGTCTTTTTCCCCTCCGGCCTCCCAACTAAAACTCTATATGCATTTCTGGATTCGCCCATACGTGCTACATGCCCTGCCCATCTCAAACGTCTGGATTTAATGTTCCTAATTATGTCAGGTGAAGAATACAATGCGTGCAGTTCTGTGTTGTGTAACTTTCTCCATTCTCCTGTAACTTCATCCCTCTTAGCCCCAATTAATAAATTAATTGCTGATTAATATTTATTAATGAAACTAACATCTGTCCATTCTTATTATTATCATTAATTTCTCTAAATAGATTTACAAAACCTCTAATGGCAATTACATTAATATTCTCATTATAGAAATATACTTTAGATTTATATATTTTTTTCTCGCTGTAACATAGTTCTAGTAAGCTTATATTAAATTAATTTTCATTAAGTTACTACTTTACCTTATAGGTTTATCTAAATTTAAATAAATATGTAGTGTACTAGTCGTTAAAACTTATTCGTAATTTAAATATGTATTGCATTGATTAAGGCTGGTTGAGTGGAAGAGAGGGTCTTATGGCCTTAACTCTGCCAGCGAAAATAAAACATTATTATTATTATTATTATTATTATTATTATTATTATCATCATCATCATCATCATCATCATCATCATCTTCATCTTCATCTTATTCAGACGCTAGATAACCATAATAGTTGAAAAAGAGTCGCAAAATAACCAATTTAAAAGACAGCGTAGTTGATATAGCGTCTTTAAAACCTAATAAAAAAGCATGACGTTAGCACATTGATACTTTCCATTATAAGAGCCAAAAGTGTTATATGCAAAGAAGTTGATGTATAAAAGAATTATTCTAGATTTAGTAGGATTCGCACTAGGTTGGCAGCACTGCGTAGGGGCAAATGAACTACCATCAAGCTTGCCACCAGGAGGTCGCCACATCACGGCCACCTATTGATCGGGTTCGTCTCCTTCCATTTCCACAGAAATGGCGCACATTATGAAAAATCTCAGTTTACCCAAAATGTAATGTTTGTAGTGTGTTCCTAGAGTACATATTATTTGAAGGCTTCCTAGAACCAGGGGGAAGGGCATTGTATATTCTGTTGATGGGAAGTGGAGGGAAATTATGGCCCCAAATGTTACAGATACATCCAAAAGAGAAGTATAAGGTGGCAGTTCTATTATTCTCATTATGTAATGTTTTAAAAAATCGATTTCGGAATTGTTACAAACGTACCCGCTTTCAGCATGGCTGATAACTAAAAAAGTGGTTTTCGACATTACGGCTGTCCTTGCCAAACTGTGAAAAACCATTTTTCCTGAAATCTTACTGTTAAGACTAGGATTGTTAATTAAATAAATCTCTCATTTGCACTGAAATAGAAACTCCTAACTTGAATTTTAAGTATCGGACAATTTTATTCCACCTGAGCACATATTTTTAATTTTATTTAACATAAAAACACATATATGAAAATGTTTTAATCTAAATACATGTCCACACCTGTGGAGTAACGGTTAGCGCGTCTGGCCGCGAAACCAGGCGGCTCGGGTTCGATTCCCGGTCGGAGCAAGTTACCTGGTTGAGGTTTTTTTCCGGGGTTTTCCCTCAACCCAATTGAGCAAATGCTGGGTAACTTTCGGTGCTGGACCGCGGATTCATTTCACCGGCATTATTACCTTCATCTCATTCAGACGCTAAATAACCTAGATGTTGATAAAGCGTAGTAAAATAACTTACTAAAAAATACTCTAAATACATATTTCAAAATATTCACATAAAACCAAAATATATATATATATATATATATATATATATATATATATATATATATAGATTTCATTATACAGGGTGATTCAGATAGGACTTTACAACTTTGAAAGCTTACGAAAATTTATTAAGAAGACTAACATGGTTGGTTTTATTGTCATTTGATAGCAGAACACATCAAGTTTACACATAAACTTTCAATATGGTTCAGTGTGACTGCCATTGGTCATACGGCAAACATTCCACCTGAAGTCAATTTCTTCCCAAACTCGAAGCATCATATCCGGCGACACTTCTGCAAGTGCAGTAATGTGTTCCACCGTCGTATATCGGTGTGCTTTAAAAATGCGCCAAACGGTTGATTGTGGAATGCCAGTCTCAGAAGAAGCACGCCGCGTTGATTTCGAAGGACTGCGAAGAAAGTTGTCCTCACTCCATCAGCAACACGTGATTTGGTATGGCTAACAAAACAATGAGTCGTAACAGAAGACTTGTCGTAGATTTTGTTTCTTCAAAACAAGACACACCTGTGAAAGCAGCTGTTTTGAAATGAACTCCGCTAGCGCTTGCGGTGATAGAATTACTAAAACTACAGTAGATGTGTTCTGCTATCAGATGATATTAAAACCAATTAAGTAAGTCTTCTTAATAAATATTTCCTAAGCTTTTAAAGTTGTAATGTCCTCTTTTAATCACCCTGTATAATTTTCGACAAAAACCCCGTTTCAGAGTAATCATCGTCAAGTTATTGTTTATAGCAATATGTTGCAGGATTTAAGATAATTTTTAGTTCAAATGGACGCTTTCTGTACTGCCAGCCATGTGGAAAGTAGTACAGCTGAACAGCACAACACCTAGCTTGCAACAAACGCATTGCTGCAGTTTGACGCATGACAAAGAAACGTGTACAGTCCGCGTCACCGTTTTTGGCGTGTGAAATAAGTAATGGGAATGTTAAGTGCGAGTGTTTTACCTTTGCCGCAGTCAGTCTGACAACTGTGTTTGGCAAATGGCTGATGTGGCGTGTATAGGAAGTGGTACCATTCTCAGATGCACTAGCAACATGCTCATAAACTGGGCACTATACTCTAGAACACACGCCAAAAACGCTGGCGCCAGCTGTAATTATTAGTGATCCAGTTACGGGATATTCCAAAGGACCTTTTTAGTTTATTACAAGTGCAGATTTCTGTAAAAATAAATGTTTTAGGTGTTTTTATTGACATCAGAAAAGCCTTTGATACTGTAAATTACCTTTTATTTTAGAAAAATTAAATAAGATAGGAATGAATGGAATTGTTTTCAAATTGTTTGCTTCTTACCTTAGTAACAGAACGCATGTAACAAAAATTGATAATAAATTTAGTAGCACTCGAAATATTAATAAAGGTGTCCCACAGGGGTCTGTTCTCGGTCCAATTTTGTTTTTAATATATGTTAATTAATTATTGCTAATTAATTTAAAGAAATTCAGTGCTGAGATATTTTCCTATGAGGTTGACACGGTTGTTATTTTTGCAGGTAAAAATTGGGATATACCTACTTCAATGCAAATAGTGGCATCACATTGATTAAAAATTAGTTTGCTTCCAACCTACTTGTTTTAAATCTTTCTAAAACTACGGTTGTAGCAATAAAGTATTTATTATGTAGGGCGTTTGTATCAGCCAACTCCTTTGTAAAGTATGAAATCCGAAAGAGTCAACTTTGAAAAAAAAAATCATCTGAAATATTACCAAGAAACTCGGGACTCTAGACACCCAGGGAATTCCTCTCCTTCAAGAAAAATTCACCGAGAGCCGAGCCCGGGAATCGAATCCGGGACCTCCTGATCTGGAAGCCAGCATGCTGACCAACAGAGGCAGTCTATTTTTTTTAAATAACAAAAAGTTATGACTGCCTTTTTTACCATGGTTACCATGGAGTTAAAGCTTACTGATCACGCCAAACAAGACAATATATATTTTGTGCGAGATCGTGCGTATTTGCTTGTTTTCCGCACAGAACCAATACGCGGTAAGTGTGAAATACCACATTCAGTATTCCCAACGTAACACACATAACAATTTCCCTCTTCTTACCGCTTAAGCGCGACATTCATTTTACTGCTTTAGGCTTTTAACATATTATTTTTAGAGACGTTTAACATAGTAATAATTATAAATTGGAAACTTACCACTGCAGTTTCACCTAAATTGCAATGTTAATTATTGTTTTTAAATATTTGTAAAAATTAAGTAAAGTCTACTACTCCACGAAACGTATTGCATTCCTGATACGAGTAACATTAAGGAAGCCGTGAAAAAATCAACAAGATTCCAGATGCCGATGTTATTACTGCAATATGTTATATAAATAATATTGTTAAAATATTAAAATGAAAAATAAATCATTACATAACCTTACCGTTTGTTTTAAGTTCGCATTTATAGACTGGGGGGGGGGGGGAAAGACAGACATATCACGGCCTGCTGGAGTATAGTAAACACAGAAAACATTTTATAGCAACAATGTTGAAGAAAGATATTTTGGTTTTCCGAAGTTGCCGTCATTAAACAGAAACCAACATGGAGATTTCATTGCAACAAATTAGAAATTCGTCCTTCAGGTATGTAATAAACGATCTTCGCACAAAATAATGTACGATACACGAGCGGTATGTTTGTTTTCATGTTCTCGGAAATTAAAAAAGCTCAACTACGTTTCGCTTTTTCAATCTTTTCCTCGAACATGAAAACGTCAACATACCGCTCTTGTAACTTATATTACTATTATGTAAGCTAATGATTTTAATGCGGTAGTACAATAACAAAATAATTCAAACGTAATGAAATATTTTAATTTTTGTCACATATTTAAAGTTTTTTTAAGCACATAAAAATAAATATTTGCCCGATTTATAGCACCTAAAATCCAAACATTATTATTATTATTATTATTATTATTATTATTATTATTATTATTATTATTATTATTATCTTAAGGCTTATATTAATATTCATTTTGTTCGAAAATTATGGACATGAAATCAGTTATTCACCTTCATTTAAAATGATGGATCTTCATTAAAAAGTAAGCAATATTATCCTTCCTTGTCCTGAGAATTTTGTTGTTTTATTTTTAAAGTTCAGTATAATTCTTGACTTAGAAAAAGCCACTGACTTAAGGAAAATGCTGAAAAAATTCTGCAGGTCACATTTAGGGCACAAATGCAGGTATATTATACTATACTTCGGGTCTCTGCACATACATCTGATATCATAATCATGTATGAAGTACACTATACTACATTCTCAGGCAAGACTCGGGAGAATACAGCCATTTCCTCTTTAAGCTCTTTACCTTGTCGCCATTCAGTCACCTCTGGATAAGCTTTTTACTTCGTAAAAGGCTTTCTATAAATATTTTCTGCTTATGCGTGTGACTTCGTAATATATTTTGGAATATTTGCCCCAGTTTCACTTCGAAAGGTTACAGCATTATTTATCCAGACCTTGAACGAACAGGCGTAATGTAGGTCTACTTACGAACTTTAAACCGTCTCCATGCAACGTAAGATTACCGCATAGATAAGAATCAGACTGTTTGCTTCTGGATTAGTTTGCGTTTTGTAACCGTTGTTCTCTTAAGGTTTACTGCACAGACTGGTCATCTGAAAGTTGCTACCTTTCCTGTATTATATAAACGTGGTATTTGGATGTATTTAGCCAATAGCTTAATGTACAAATTGTCACGGAAGTACAGGAAATGACACATCATGAACTTTTTAATGATAGAGAATCATTTTTTAAATGAATGTACAATTTTGTCAATACTGAATTAAAAAAATATAAACGAGAGGGATAGTTTGTTATTTTAGAGACCAGAATTTGATTACTATTTATTTATTTAATCTGACAGGATTAAGGCCATAAGGCCTTCTCTTCCATTCCACCACATAGCACATATAAATACAAAAAAGAAATAAAGACGCTGATGAAAATAATACAAATTAAATTAAAGCCCTATAGAGGGTCAACAGGGTCAAAAGTACATTATAGAGCTCTCATCGAGCTAATACAAGAAAAAAAAGAAAAACAGAGATAGCAATGATGATAGTGATAACTAATAATAATAATAATAATAATAATAATAATAATAATATAATAATAATAATAAATACATTACATATTAATTGTCAATTTTACAACAGCATAGTTACAATATTTACTATATGTCATGGGTTATGCCGAAGTTGCGCAACCTGACAGGTGTTCAACAAGCAATTCCATGAACTAGAATGTGGTTTTTTTAATTTAAATTTGAATTTTGATATTGCCGACAGTCTCTGACATGGTCAGGGAGAGAGTTCCAGAGGCGTGGAATAGATATGCTGAAAGATGATGAGTAGAAGGATGTTCTGTGCAGAGGAATAGAGAGAAGGTACATGTTCCGGGTTCGAGGTAGTGAAAGGTAAACGAAACGGGATGCTAGGTAAGAGGGTGTGGAGGTGTGGATGATTTTAAATAGTAATAAGAGAGAGTTGAAGAATCTTCTTTCTTTAAGTGGACTCCAAGACAACAATTCTAGTGACGGTGTTACATGGTCGAATTTTCTAATGTTACAAACGAAACGAACGCAGATATTGTGAACACGCTGTAGTGTATGGGCAAGATCAGTATTTAGATTCGTGAATAGAGAATCGCAATAATCGAAGTGGGGCTTCACTACAGACCGGATCTGATATTTTTCCTACTGTGTTTTCAGCTGCCCCAATTTCGGAGTGCGTTATGTACACTAAAAGGAGATAATATGCTCACAGTATGCTTCAGGTTCACGTGCGGTGTAGGCATACATATATAGGGTGTGACACTTAAAACTACCGCCTTAAATATATCCTAAATGATTACTGATATTGACGACCTGTTTTTGCTGAATTTAAGAACGCATAAGAATTCAAAATTCTAGTCAGAGAATTAATATTAAAACAAGAGAAAGAATTTTAGCACACAGTTTTTAATATAATAATAGTCGTAAGTGTAGCAGAAATAAAATAAAATAAAATTAGAATAATAATAGCGTTTAGCGCATGTTTCTAATGCAAATAGTTAAAGAAATATCGCTATTAAACTTTTATCCTTCAGATGAAATGCTTGTATGATAAAAGAAAAACGGTTAAAATGATGTTCTTTTGTTTCTTTCAATAACAAAGCAATAGAAAGGATGGTGATGTTCTTACGTTGTTCTTTTGTTTGTAAATAAATAAATTAACATCAATGCAATGCATAAAAAATTAAGTGGACAGTAACGTAATCTCGAGATGACATTACATTTTTTTTGTGTTGATAATACACGATTATCATATCAGCTTTTTCAGCATTGGTAAACACCGTCTTTTCTATTTATATCCACCACGTATTATTTCAATAAAAATAAAACCAGCAGTAAAGAAAATAACATAGCATCGCCGTCACTTTCTTTTGTTATTGTTATTCCAGTAAACAAAACAACGTCTACTTTTTGCTGTTGTTTTTCTTGTATCATACAGGTATTTCATCTGGAGGTTGGAAGTTAAATAGCGACATTTCTTTAACTATTTGCAATAGAAACATGCGGTAAACGCCATTAGTATTGTAATTTTATTTAGTTTAATTTCTGCTACACTAATGGCTATTGTTGTAGTAAGATGATTTAAGAAATAAAACTTTGTTCTAAAATACTCTTTTTCTTCTGATTAAAAATTTTTTTCTGTATAGGCCAGATTTGTGAGCTGTTATGTGGCCTTAAATATAGCGAATACAGCCCCCTATGGGGCCCAGCAGAGCAGTTAATGGAACACCGCGGACAAAATAGTAGTAGTACTAGCAGCAGCAGATGTGGTAGTGGTGGTGGTAACATATTTCTATAGTAATAATAATAATAATAATAATAATAATAATAATAATAATAATAATAATAATTAGGGCTTTTAAGGAACCCGGAGGTTCATTGCCGCCCTCACATAAGCCCGCCATCGGTCCCTATCTTGAGCAAGATTAATACAGTCCCTACCATCATATCCCACCTCCCTCAAATTCATTTTAATATTATCCTCCTATCTACGTCTCGGCCTCCCCAAAGGTCTTTTTCCCTCCGGCCTTCCAACTAACACTTTATATGCATCTCTGGATTCGCCCATACGTGCTACATGCCCTGCCCATCTCAAACGTCTGGATTTAATGTTCCTAATTATGTCAAGCGAAGAATACAATGCTTGAAATTCTGCGTTGTGTAACTTTCTCTAGTAACTTCATCCCTCTTAGCCTCAAAATATTTTCCTGAGCACTTATTCTCGAACACCCTTAACTCCTCTCTCAAGTTTGACAACCATACAGAATAACCAGTAATGTAACTGTTTTATACATTCTAACTTTCAGCCTTTTATTTATTTATTTTTTTGAGAGCAGACTAGATGACAAAAGCTTCTCAACCGAATAATAACAGGCATTTCCTATATTTATTCTCCGTTTAATTTTCTCCCGAGTGTCATTTATATTTGTTACTGTTGCTCCAAAATATTTCAATTTTTTCACGCATTCAAAGGATAAATTTGCAATTTTTGTATTTCCATTTCGTACAATATTCTGGTCACAATAATTAACAAAACCAAAATTAATACTGATACAAATGTATCGTAAAATAAAATTAAGAAAAAGAAATATTGACAACCGTGTAGACTACCTAATTTTGCCCAACTCTATGTATTGTGTGTGTGTGTGTGTGTGTGTGTGTGTGTGTGTGTGTGTGTGTGTGTGTGTGTGTGTGGCCTACGTAGGTGTGGCATTAGACAACATGTTAATTTTCTTCTTTTGTTCGGTCCTTCATTCATAGAGTAATTTGTTCGTTGGATCACTTGTTCACTGATTTGATTGATTGATTGATTGATTGATTAATTAATTAATTCATTCATTCATTCATTCATTCATTTATCCAGTCGACCTGGTTGGCGAGTTGGTATAGCGCTGGCCTTCTATGCCCAGGGTTACGGGTTCGATCCCGGGCCAGGTCGATGGCATTTAAGTGTGCTTAAATGCGACAGGCTCATGTCAGTAGATTTACTGGCATGTAAAAGAACTCCTGCGGGACAAAATTCCGGCACATCCGGCGACGCTGATATAACCTCTGCAGTTGCGAGCGTCGTTAAATAAAACAACATTTAACATTTCATCCATCCATCCATCCAAGCAGTCTTCCAGCCACCCTAATCTTTAGTTCCACCCTGGTTTGGAAGGTTTGTTTCTGAGCTGATTACCCTGTAGAAGTCGAAGTGGTGGCAGACAGGGTAGCCTATTCCGCTCGTGCGAAAGAACCTTCAGAGGAACGGACATTCCCGCCAGCCTTTCACAGTTGTGAACAAGATTCTATCTTTTCTAACTTTCATGAGATTTGAAGCCATATTTAAGACCGCTCTGAGCACTCGGGGGCTGTTTGAATCGATTTAGTAGCGAGAGCGGGTCCATCACCTGTTGCGTGCACTGCAATGAAAAATGCAACGTTCAGAACTGTAAATTCGCGTGGAACTGCGGAACGCGAATCTTTGCGCTCTGCCCGTCCCTTACACATGAGATGGGTGCTGTATTGAAACAGAGACGTCGTGGTGATTCATGGCAAGGGACCTGGCTACAATCTACGGCTCCGGGGAAGATAATATTCGCGGTGGGCAAAGCAGAAGTTGTGACTGTATTTTTCTTGGCATTCTAAAGCTTTTTCTTCTTCATTATTCGCTGAGAAAATACGGCAATTTTCTCGCGTCTTATTTGTTGCTGGTTTGTCCGCCTGCCATTACAGTCGTGTCTTAAGTTATATCCAAAGATTGTAGATGTCAGTGTTGGCTTTTCTCGACGACCCATACATTGAGGTACGGAAGTATGTCACTAGGGACTTTCTTAGATGGTTATTTTACGACGCTGTAACAACTGGTCGGTTATTTAGCGTCGATGGCATTATTAGCACTCAAATGGTATTTGGTGAGTTGAAACAGAGAATTGGCCACAGATTATCTGACTTTCTTCTTACATATAAATTACATGTATGTTTTTTTTTTTACTTGGATATTTTTTTTTTCGTCGATGAGATTGGTGATAGGGAGATAGTATTTGATGGAATGAGGCAGAGAATTTGTCATATTACCTGGCATTTGACTTACAGTTCGGGAAAACCTCTGAAATAAAAAGTGAATCAGGTATCAGCCCAAGTGGGAATCGAGCCCACTTCCGAACACAAGTCCGGATCGGCAGGCAAGCGTCTCTGCGAACTGAGCTACGCCGTTGGCTTATGTAAACAATATCATTTTCAGCATGATGAAGAAACTGAAATATTAGGCCTACATAACGCGAAAAATATATAGGAAAGAAATATTTGTGCACTATCAGGGATACACCGGCATATACAGGGTGTTTCCGGGCTGATGTTACAAACTTTCAGGGATGATGGAGAACGGAACATGTATCAATTTGAGATAAGGAACCCTGGTCCGAAAATGACTGAGGCGAAAATTATAAGCAAAAATAGTTGTGTGGAGATGAAATTGTAATTTGGCACCAGGTGCCCTTCTTCCCTTAAACTTTGGAAGAGTCGTGGAAAGATGGTATGGATCGGATGTCTCCTACGTGGGTACTTGCCCGATACAATCTGTGAGCTTGTCTACTGTTCCCATTGGCTCATCCATATTCGAAAATCAGGTCTGCTTATTCCGCTCTCGTGTACTCCTCCATTTCACTAGGACTGATCGACTGGACACTGCAACTTGTACACATACACTGCTGTCTACAGACGTGCATATCAGGACCGACCATGTCCGTTACACATTACGCTATCTGCATTGCTTTAGTGTAGTTTCCTGTCCCCATCCCTCAGACAGCGCACTGAATGGAATACTGTAAGTAGACAACGTAAACAACGTCAGATGAATACAGTATGTGTAAGATATACAGATAAATACACATAAATAAGGTGTACAGGGGAATTAAATTATTCCATTTCTACACAACTATTTTTGCTTGTAACTTTCGACTCTGTCATTTCCGGACCATGGTTCCTTATCTCAAATTGATACATGTGCCTTTCCCATCATCCCTGAAAGTTTGTAACACCACCTTGGAAACACCCTGTAGAATCGCTCAGTTTCAAGAATGAAACTAAAGTTTTGTCGGTTTCAATGTTTTATTTTCGTTTCGGTTTACAAATGCAGACTATGGGTCTGTGATAAAAGAAGTGATTAATGAAGGGCAGGCGATATATTTTCTCCTCATTTATTTATTTATTTATTTATTTATTTATTTATTTATTATTTTGCTAATAATTGTAACATAAAATATACAGAGAAACTTTAGCTCGCCCCTGAAAGAGAGGAACTCGTGCTCAGGGGCGGATTCCTGAATTGAAATTAATAATTATACAATACAATTATAATTAATAATTATACAATACAATTTGCAATTATAGAATATAAATTTAAATTTACAATCTTGTATTTTTATAAAATCCATACATAACTTTTTAAATTTAATACTAGAACTATTCGAATTGACAAGATTAGGATATTTAAATATAAATTTGTTATATATTTTTGAGCCTAAATTACTACTATGATTAAATACTGTAACAGTATTGCATTTTGGTTCAAACAGTCTTAAAGAATTCATACCTTTTGTTTCATAACCATGAGAATGTAATTCAAAATTATTTCGATTTTTATGTATGAATTTTATTAATACAATATAATAAATTTGTCTCACGTTAAGTACATTAAAGTCTAGAAACAAATTTTGAGATGGAAAATCAATAGGTTTATGAAGACATATTTTAATTAGTTTCTTCTGTAATAAATAAAGTGGATTAAAATTGGATTTAAATGAGCTACCCCATCCTATAATTCCATACATAATTACCAATTGAAATAAAGTTAAATAAATTTGAACCGACATTCTAAAATTAGTCTCAGCTCACAACAAATTTCTCACTATGGTTTATTCAAAGTGTATTAAACCTGTATATTATCACTTTAATATTGCAGAACTCGCGATTACAAATCAAACGAGTGGTCGTTCAGGTCTGTAGCTGCTCTCGATGCCGAGATATTACTGAGAGAATCTTCGTGGCGCGGCTAATTTTACACGCAACTTCAATGTTGTCTTGCTCGTAGCGAGGGAGGTCCTGTCATTTAGCGTAGTCACACAAGTTACATTGGTTCATGGCCTAACTACTGATGACATTAGCATTCGGCTGTAGCTCATAGTGTTGTTATAGTAAGTATTTGAAATTTGCTGCTTTTATTTTTTCGCCACGGATACCGGAAGTGTCCCTACTCGGTGCAGGGTAAGACCACAGTCTACTATATACAGTCGCGAAGCTTGAGGTGATTTTTTGCAAATCTCGTGATAAAGCGCTCCAAGCGATTAGCAACTAGAAACAATAGACTGTCCAAGGTCGACTTTCGACTGTGTCGTATTTCCATCGAGTGCTAGCTCGTTGCGTATTTCACATTGATGCTTGTGAAATGTTCGTTATTGGTTGTATTGAAAATGTCAATGGCTAAAATACAATAATTGGAATAATAATATTTTACTAGAGACGTAGAAAAAATAAGTTTGTTTTAATGAAATTTATTGATCACGTTTTATTTTCAATTCTGGTGGGATTATTATTGCTTAGGCCTACTTTTTTCACAGGATATGTTTTTAATTATAGCTGTTAATTTTGTTGTTATTTTTATTTGTTGCTTTACTAGAGACGTAGAAAAAGTCTGTTGCAATAAAATTTATTAATCACGTTTTATTTCCAATTCTGGTGTGATTATTATTGCTTAACCTCATCCCACTTTGTTAACTACGTAAGCCTACACTACAAGTACCGGTACACGTAAGTTACTCCATTAATTCATATTTCCATTATTATTGTTGTAAAGGGAAATGCAAATTAATATTTATTGGTTTCATAGTTAATTATCGCTATAATCTTGAATGAGTGAAGCGATTATAGTAAATTTCAGTTCGTTTTGCACAAACAAAAATAATATTAACCTATTTCTTGCAGGTATCTTCGAGTTTATGGTGGAATTTAATATACTTCATTAAAATAATAAATGAACTTTATGCATTTAATATTTCAATAATGGAAGGAAGGTGATAATACTTCCAAAAGAACACAACGAAAGTGTAACATATTTTGTCGTCTACTAGGAGAGAGATCTGCTATGATGAGGCGATAGTAGCGATCCTAGTGGTGGGCAACTACCCATGTTTGCATTTTTACTACATATTGAGCTTCGCGACTGTACAGACGTGGACAAATTATTAAGAAAATTGACGATTTTTATGGTAATTCTGTTCACAAAATTTGACTTTTCAATTTAGATTACCGTTGACAATTTTGCGTATTTCTATTATTACAATAGACAGAAATATGCGAAAATGTCAACTTTAGTTTCAATTGAGTTAAATTTTGTAAAAATATATAATAAAAATCTTACATTTTGGTAATGATTTATAAATTAGCAAAAATGTCAACTACAGTCTAAATTGAAGAGTCAAATTTTGTAAAACTATAAAATAAAAATCTTCAGTTTTGCTAATAATTTGAAAATATCCAAAATGTCAACTGTATTCCAAATTGAAGAATCGAATTTTGTAAAAATATATAATAAAAACCTTCAGTTTTGCTAATACTTTGTAAATATGCAAAAATATCCAATGTAGTCCAAATTGAAGCGTTAAATTTTCTAAAAATATACCATAAAATCTTCAATTTTGCTAATAATTTGGAAATACGCAAAAATGTCAACTGTAGTCTAAATTGAAGAGTCATATTTTGTAAAAATATATTGTAAAAATCTTCAATTTTGCTAATAATTTGGAAATACGCAAAAATGTCAACTGTAGTCTAAATTGAAGAATCATATTTTGTAAAAATATATTGTAAAAATCTTCAATTTTGCTAATAATTTGGAAATACACAAAAATGTCAACTGTAGTCTAAATTGAAGAATCATATTTTGTAAAAATATATTGTAAAAATCTTCAATTTTGCTAATAATTTGGAAATACACAAAAATGTCAACTGTAGTCTAAATTGAAGAATCATATTTTGTAAAAATATATTGTAAAAATCTTCAATTTTGCTAATAATTTGGAAATACGCAAAAATGTCAACTGTAGTCTAAATTGAAGAATCATATTTTGTAAAAATATATTGTAAAAATCTTCAATTTTGCTAATAATTTGGAAATACGCAAAAATGTCAACTGTAGTCTAAATTGAAGAATCATATTTTGTAAAAATATATTGTAAAAATCTTCAATTTTGCTAATAATTTGGAAATACGCAAAAATGTCAACTGTAGTCTAAATTGAAGAATCATATTTTGTAAAAATATATTGTAAAAATCTTCAATTTTGCTAATAATTTGGAAATACGCAAAAATGTCAACTGTAGTCTAAATTGAAGAATCATATTTTGTAAAAATATATTGTAAAAATCTTCCATTTTGCTAATAATTTGGAAATACGCAAAAATGTCAACTGTAGTCTAAATTGAAGAATCATATTTTGTAAAAATATATTGTAAAAATCTTCAATTTTGCTAATAATTTGGAAATACACAAAAATGTCAACTGTAGTCTAAATTGAAGAATCATATTTTGTAAAAATATATTGTAAAAATCTTCAATTTTGCTAATAATTTGGAAATACGCAAAAATGTCAACTGTAGTCTAAATTGAAGAATCATATTTTGTAAAAATATATTGTAAAAATCTTCAATTTTGCTAATAATTTGGAAATACGCAAAAATGTCAACTGTAGTCTAAATTGAAGAATCATATTTTGTAAAAATATATTGTAAAAATCTTCAATTTTGCTAATAATTTGGAAATACGCAAAAAATGTCAACTGTAGTCTAAATTGAAGAATCATATTTTGTAAAAATATATTGTAAAAATCTTCAATTTTGCTAATAATTTGGAAATACGCAAAAATGTCAACTGTAGTCTAAATTGAAGAATCATATTTTGTAAAAATATATTGTAAAAATCTTCAATTTTGCTAATAATTTGGAAATACACAAAAATGTCAACTGTAGTCTAAATTGAAGAATCCTATTTTGTAAAAATATATTGTAAAAATCTTCAATTTTGCTAATAATTTGGAAATACGCAAAAATGTCAACTGTAGTCTAAATTGAAGAATCATATTTTGTAAAAATATATTGTAAAAATCTTCAATTTTGCTAATAATTTGGAAATACGCAAAAATGTCAACTGTAGTATAAATTGAAGAATCATATTTTGTAAAAATATATTGTAAAAATCTTGAATTTTGCTAATAATTTGGAAATACGCAAAAATGTCAACTGTAGTCTAAATTGAAGAATGATATTTTGAAAAATTATATTGTAAAAATCTTCAATTTTGCTAATAATTTGGAAATACGCAAAAATGTCAACTGTAGTCTAAATTGAAGAATCATATTTTGTAAAAATATTTTGTAAAAATCTTCAATTTTGCTAATAATTTGGAAATACGCAAAAATGTCAACTGTAGTCTAAATTGAAGAATCATATTTTGTAAAAATATATTGTAAAAATCTTCAATTTTGCTAATAATTTGGAAATACGCAAAAATGTCAACTGTAGTCTAAATTGAAGAATCATATTTTGTAAAAATATATTGTAAAAATCTTCAATTTTGCTAATAATTTGGAAATACGCAAAAATGTCAACTGTAGTCCAAATTGAAGAATCATATTTTGTAAAAATATATTGTAAAAACTTTCAATTTTGCTAATAATTTGGAAATACGCAAAAATGTCAACTGTAGTCCAAATTGAAGAATCATATTTTGTAAAAATATATTGTAAAAATCTTCAATTTTGCTAATAATTTGGAAATACGCAAAAATGTCAACTGTAGTCTAAATTGAAGAATCATATTTTGTAAAAATATATTGTAAAAATCTTCAATTTTGCTAATAATTTGGAAATACGCAAAAATGTCAACTGTAGTCTAAATTGAAGAATCATATTTTGTAAAAATATATTGTAAAAATCTTCAATTTTGCTAATAATTTGTCCACGTCTGTATATAGTAGACTGTGGTAAGACGTATTCTATATCAAACGCAAACCTTGCTATAAATAAGAACGAATTCTTTTAAATGTTAATAGACTATCAAAATAACGCCCAACCGAGAATATAAGTGGTTGACGCAATTACAGAGATCGTGTGAATCCTCCCATAAGTATTTTTCTGCCTGGAGTAGAATTCAGTTCCTTTTGGCGACTCTGCGCAATGTGTCAGCCCCTTTAAGTGTGCGTGAAAGCTGTACTTCGTAAGCAGAAAGCTCGAACTGTGCCGGTTGCGTGGAACAATACGAAATCCCAAACGTCGATTCCACTTTCCAGTACATCTGATAATTAACCGGATGACCGAGAGGGCGTACTGCTGTCACGAACAGATTCTGAACTTCAGCTGGCGGCGTTCATTTCGCAAAGGCTCATGGGTGAAATTCCTGAAACTGGATTAACATGTTTAATTCAGCGTCGGTTCATATGAACGCATGCACATTTATACATTTCGTTACACTATTGTTCTGACTTGTACAAAGTCACTGGTCTCACAGTTCGATGCAAGCAGGTAGTCTTCGTGAGCGTGAGTGAAATTGGGTGTACAATTATATAGGGTGATTTATGAGGATTTACCGTCACTTACGGAGCTTATTTGCGAAGACATTCTGAACAAAAAAAAGTCACATTAATACGTGTCCTAATCTTAATATTTTTTAGAGTTACATAATTTGAAATTGTTTGTAAAAACACCTTTTTTCTTTAGCTTTTAGGGTAGAATAATATTACAGATAGAGAATGAACTATTCAGAAGCATCATTTCTTTATTTAGCTAGTGTTCTGAAGCTAAAAATGTGTTGTTAATTGCTTTGTTCAGATTTTGTTTTTCAATTTTTAACTAAAAATTACATAATTCTTACGCACTTACCACAAAAATTGTTACAAATCATACGACTTTAGGGACTTGATTCTTTACAGTTTAATTATGCATCCTAATGTACAGTCTTGAAGAATTTACAAGAGTGGCGTGATTTGCAACAATTCTGATAAATGCGTATGAAAATGAAATTTGTAGTTAAAATATGGAAAAAATAGTGCATTATTTAACGAGCCTATAATGGTAGTAATTAAGACGTGAATATGTTTGTGAAATGAGCGCAAGTGAGTTTCATAATTTTCATACGAGCGTCTTAATTACCATTATAGGCAAGTTTCATACGATTTTTTATGCTCGACCATATTTCTAACTTGAAATTATTCATAAGTATTCATGTCATTCTTATCTGACTGAGGAGCGGAACTGACCTTCTACAATACCTCGTAAATTTTGAGATATGCGCAAACGCGAAGGTATTGATTTTTTCCGAGAAACAAATGTCATTGACTTTGATATAATCTAGAGAGTAAAATAAAGATTAATCTTGATATAACCTGGAAATTGATTTAGACATTGAAAAAAGAGATGACAAATTGAATTTATTTGAATATTATTTACAATTAACGTTAATTATTATAGTAACAGAACATAACCTTCTGCGACAGTATTGGATTTCCAACCTCCGTGACGTTTCGCTAGTTGTCTTTCGATTGCATATCCGAGAATAATCGATACTTGCCCTTTCGTATTGCTACAATGGTGTTTTATGATTGGTGGAACACCCGAACTTTAATGAATAGGTTTAATTTAATGAGGTCCATTAAAGGGCTGCTACCAAATGTATAATTACATTTTGGCATGGTCGAGCATAAAAAAATATATATGTACGATGCAACTATGGAATTCACAACACATTTTTAGCTTCACAGTACGAACCAATTAAAGAAATGATACTCCTGAACAGTTCATTATTTTTCTGTAATATTCTTTTACTCTTAAAACTAAAGAATAATGGTATTTTACAAACAATTTCAAATTAGTGTAACTCTGAAGATATTGAGATTAGGAGAAATGTTTATATAATTTTTTTTTTTTGCTCAGAATGTCTTTGGAAATAAGCTTCGTAAGGGACGGTAAATCCTCTTGAATCACCCTGTATATAACACCTTATTCAGAACGAGAAGCTAATACATGAAATGTGTTACGAGGGATATGTATATATATATATATATATATATATATATATGTGTATATGTTTTTATTACGTTTTATCCACTTTATGTAATGTGGACTTTACATCACTAATAGAAATGTTGTAAACACATTACGCAACTAGTTAGGTAATGATACTGTTATTAAATGAAATGGAATTGATTTTATTTCTTATAAGCATTAGAAATTTTGACATTATGAAAGAGCTGCAGATTTTACCGATTACGGAATACCTACAGAAATAGACAAAACTGGAGATCACATGTCATCAGAATGCCTCGTTCTAGAATTCCACGCCAAATTTTAAATTACCATCCTGTGGGCAAGAGATCCTTGGGCAGACCGTTCAAGCGTTGGCAAGAGATCGTAACGGACCACTAGGCCCAATACATGCAAGGATGATGATGATGATGATGATGATGATGATGAACAACAATATGTTCACAATTTGTTAATACTGATCTCCTTGTTCTCCTTGTCTTACCCTCGTTCTCTTTGTGTTGCCATTGTTATCCTTGTCTTCTCTTTTTCTCTATTTTCTTTGTCCGCTGAATGTTTAACAAACCCTTTCTGTGAGGCGTAATGTAATGTAAATTAATTTAATATGACGTAGTGTAGTGCAATGCTATTTGACATGACGTAATATACTGTAGTTTCTAATTTTAGTGTAATCACAGTCTAGTATATACAGTCACGAAGCTCAATACTTACTAAATATGCAAACCTAGACAGTTGAAATATGCGTCCATAGATAGTTGCTCACCACCAGGATCGCTACTATCGCCTCATCGCAGACCCCTTCCCCAGCAGACGATAAAATGTATTGTACTTTCGATATCGTATTCTTTTAAAAGAATTAACACCTTCCTTCCGCTGTTGAAATGTGAAATACATAAGGTTTATATATTATTTTCATAAAGTATATATTATATTTTATAAACTCACCTTCCTGGTTTTTTCGGAAGAAGGATAAATCTGACCTCTTTTTCTTACAATATTTATAGTACCACAAACGTCTCCTTGTCCCATATCATTATTCAAATTATTGTATTTTAGCCATTTATAGTTATTACAACCGATAACGAACATTTCACAGTTTACACAACTTTTCACAACAATGCGAAATACGGCACAGTCAATGCCTTTTCGATCTAGACCAGGCCGTAATGTTTGTTCGGGTTTTCTATTTCAGTGTATGGAGCTCAGTGAATTATTATATTATAACTTTATTGCGTATCATAGCTAAGTTTTATTTAGTGTAATGTGTCCATAAGTTCCGTTTACTTCTTGTTGCATATTATGTTGCAGAAATAATTACAAAACTGTGTTATTTTAATGTGAAGAGAATTTTACGTGTTAACATAATCTGTTCGCATCAACATAGTTTAGAATGGAAGCTATTTTGAGGTTCAATAAAAACGAATTTATATTGTGATTTTCATTTAGCACATCTATCTTCCTTAATTGTAGACAGAAAATTTACCATATCACTCCTATGAAATTAGTGTACGTACGATTGTGTTACTTCGTCTCTTAGGTAGTAGATAAATACAATAATTCAGTACTCAATTGTAGTATTAAAATACAGACAAATGGAATGTGACGGATGTCATACATGACATTATGTTTAATTATAATGTATAATTGTGAATATAGGAATATAAGTTAAATATAGTAAACATAATCTATAATATCCATATGACATAACATACATATATAGTGGCAGGGCATTGGAGACCACTAAAATTAGACAGAAAGGGGCAACTGGTACAGTAAACATAACCTATAATTTCAACATATCTAAATATTCGTGCGGTGGAACTGAAAATTATTGAATCGTGCATAAATGAATGCACAGGAATTTCACAATATGTAATCGAAATAAAGGCAGGTATTACACATACGAACAACGTAATTTTTACACCAAAAATAATATTACACCTTAACTCGCAAGGAATTATGTCTGAAGTGTCTCCTAATCATTGTTTTAAATTTTATTAATGCAATTACACTACATTTTAGAGAAATATATGTTACTGTTTATGCATTCCAATTAATTTATGTGGTTGAAATGCCGCCCTTCGTGATCCGGTTAAGCGAGTCACATGGTCTGCCTTACGGCCTGTATTAGATCACGATGGCTGTGGCACAGTCTATTGTTCTTAGTACTCGCAGCGCTCCAAGCGGCTAGCAACTATTGTGAGAAATGCAAAAATCACCCCAAGCTTCGTGACTGTATATAATAGACTGTGGTGTAATGCAGTTAATTTAGTAGGCGTAGTGTGATTTATCGTGTCAAATATAGTGACACACAATTTACAGGGTTACAGGTTCGATCTCCACAAATTGCTATGAACGCTAGCGCGATGCCTCCCTGAATTATCACTGCTCATCAGACCCGTTATCGGCATTTCGTATCGTCGCAGAATATCAAACTATCTATCTACTGTATCTACATTTCAATCTCAAAGGGTGGCAGCCATGTATTATATAGAGATGCTGTTTGGAATCGATTGGATCCCAAGTGTTGCAGCTCACGCGAGAATAGTTTTTGTTGTCGTAAGGTCTCCACGTGAGCTGTTCCGACACACCCACTCAGCTCTTCCCTGCACGATGGGAGTTGGATTTGCTTCGCTCAGAATCCGGCGGAAACTGAATCCAGTCGTGGGATGCAGGCTGGGAGAGTCTTATCTCCGGACAGGCACAGATCACTCTAAGGGGCGATTTCACCAAATTTATTTAACTTTGTCAAAGTATTTTTAATTGACTCTTAAAGGAACAATGCATTTAACCAACAAAAATTGGGCTTTAAGCTCTCATTGAACTACTTTTAAGTTAATTGGTCAATAATTGGTCATTTAAATAATTAATCCTATATTAACTACAATTCCTCAGGTTGCGGATAGAGGAGACGGCCTCCAGATATGGAGGGTATAGTCGGACCATCGGATCTGTGCCCCCGTAAGATATGCGAACTGAACCCTAATTCCTTCTCAGCCTCGGTAATTCATTTCTCTCCCTGCATTCCTATCTCTCTCTTTTCTATCTCTCTCCCTTTCTCCCCCCCCCCCACTATTCACAATTTTGAGCCTTCTTGCGGGGCAGATTATTTGCACTTGCAGTCCAGTGTTGCCAACTCAACATGAATGCTGTAGCACGAAGTAGCGAAAGAAATATCATTAAGCAAGTACGTAATAGCATTTTGCGATGAAGAGAAACAAACAGGTCAATATCTGTTTCCTATAAATCAGGCAAGAGAAGCTGCGATCACAGGTGAGGCTTATTTTATTTCAATTGATTACATGTTAAAATTACTTAACTAATACTAATAATACAACATTTTATGTAATTTATATAGGCAGGTCAGAACTCCTAATAAAGAAAATCAGGAGAGAGGGAGTCTGTGCAGGAGGTGAAAAGCTAGAATCACCAGGGAAGAACAGACCAAGGGAATGTTTAATTCTTGTAGATGATATGAACCGATGTATTTTAAAAAGAAAGAAACAAGAATTTTATACCCTGCAGAAAGAAGTTTCAACATTGAAGAAATTACTGAAGGTTATGAGAGAAGCAATAATTTCCAAGGTTGCAGAGAAACGCTACGGAAAGTGATTCGAGACATGGGATTTAGGTTTAAAAAATGTAGAAATACAAGATGTATTTTGATTGAAAGAAATGATATTGTAGCATGGAGGACCAGTTACTTATGACAACGTTTGATGGAAGTTTGGCAACATCCCTATTCGGCAAGGTTCGTGGCCTGCTGTTTGACGTGGTGGGAGGAAAGCGGGTGGAATGGGGTGAGTACAGGCGTTAACTTTTCCAAGAACGACGACAGCGCTGAAGGGGCACAGATCCGATGGTCCGACAATAGCTGCGAATATATTGAATAAGCAGTCGTGGACAGCCGATAAGGGGTGGTCCTCCAGCTTGGGGGTTGGGCGAAGGGCTAACAACCCATCACCGTAAAAAACAGCTTGTTACGAAACTTAACAATAAACCTCGGAATGGAACTGAATCTCCGGCACGACCACAGCAAAGGAATGCATATAGAGTGTTAGTTGGAAGGCCGGAGGGAAAAAGATCTTTGGAGAGGCCGAGATGTAGATGGGAAAATAATATTAAAATGGATTTGAGGGAGGCGGGATATGATGATAGAGACTGGATTAATCTTGCTCAGGATAGGGAACAATGGCGGGCTTATGTGAGGGCGGCAATGAACCTACGGGTTCCTTAAAACCCAGTAAGTAAGTAAGTTAACGACAATAATTTTTATCATAGGCGATGATAATGATGGACTTGATATTTGAAAATGATGATTTCTCACCAAGATGAGTGAGAATAATTTCCGAAAGAGAACATTATTGTAATTCAATGGACGAAAAATATTTGCAAATGCGGTTTAGGCTAAGCAAAACATTTGCATTGTACTGTATGTTTTGAATAGTACAGAAGATGATTTAGAATTTTCAATGAATGAATATCATCGAAATGATAGCCGTCCAAATCTTGGATTTAAAATATCGGCATCCTAATCAATTCAAATGAACAAAAAAGAAAATGGAAATTAACGTTAAAAAATACATAATGAAATTTTAAAAAAGAATATACGGCGACAAGATTTGGTAGCTATCAAAACGATAAACATTTATTGAAAATAAATAATATACATTAAATATTATAAAGATGAATAGAGATGGTGATTGATGATGTTCAATGAAGATTTTAAAATGGTTGATACAATTGTCTGAAGAGTCTTATCAGGAACCTTTAATTTTCTGAAGATCTCCAATGTAAATTTGGGAATTGTTCCTCGCGCACCAAACATAAGTCCAATGGCATTCCAATCTTGAATATTATATTTGTGACTGAGATCATCACAGCATGGATCATAGTTAAGTACTTCATAATATTATTTGAATTATACATTTATTGAAGAAACGTTTAATCAATCTTCGGTGCCTAAAATACGGCAAATAAAGTAATATATTTACCCAATGTCACCAGGTTGTCATTTGACATTTCTGGTCTCTCCTGGCAATGCCTTATTTGTAACCCACTTCTGAGGTTGGGGCACCTGGAAGTAGGAGTTGCGATGCCCTGATAATTTTATGATAGGATGATTATAAAGTGCCAATAGAGGTCGTAAACCTAAGTCTAATCTAATTTCCAGACCATGGACGAAACAAGGACATTCCCTTTTAAGGAAAAATTCCTGTTTTGTTACCGGGAATCGAACCTTGGACCTCATGAACTGTAATCAGAAGTTCTGACCACTAGCCTATGCGGGTGGTCAACTAAAGTAATATGAATAATATATTTTTTTATTATGTAAGCCTAATATTACGTTTGAAAGCACTGAAATAGCGCAAATCCATGAAGTTTTTCCATTTTCCTTGTTGCATGATATTTTTTTGTATTCCGTTTTGTCTTCAATATTGCAGAACACATTGGAATGAGTTTTCTTGCATTGAAACCTATTTCTATTTATTTCCAAACTTCCCCCCCCCCCCCCAAATTCTGCCAATCCTCTTTTGTTTTCGATGTTTTTAATGTGTTTTGAGGTTACCTCTGTTTATGATAGCATTTTATTGTCATTATAACAAATGAACTCGCTATAAAGGTCACTGCTTACATTAACAATGCACATAGCCTTCGGAATTACGATTTTACTATTTTTCCGAAGGCCGTGATGACAATTTGGAACTAAATTAGTTTACTTTATTTTTAATACGTACTAGTTTGGTGAAATGCAAATCAATTAAATATGATTTAACTTCCGTATTTAAGTTAAATTTCAATTAGTTAATTGTGGATTAGTAAACATGTTGGTGAAATCGACCCTGAGTGGACAAAGCTGAAGAATTATATTCTAGTAACATATTACGTAGGGTAATAAATTGAGTACGTGAACAGTAAATGCTTGGATTTTTTTTTAATTTGAATTCATGAAGAATTAAATAATAGTACCCCTATAGTTCCTGTCATCATCATCATCATCATCATCATCATCATCATCATCATCAAACAATCATATTTGTGACCCCTTCGCCTGTTTTCTCCCACGGGTGGTTGTTGTTTAGTCAACTGTTCGAAGACAGGTTGAACCTCACAAGTAACACCAATAAGGCATCACTCATGAGGCAACTGAACCAGGAAATAATAGGGTAGTGTGGCCAGTTCCTTTCCCCCTCCATTCCATACATCGCCGATTAGCTACATATTACACTAGTCAGACTTCTGATGCATACAGCCAATTGTTCTTCCTCTGACACATATCGTCAAGTGAGATTTTTTTAATTGTTTTTTTTACGACGCTGTATCAACATCTAGGTTATTTAGCGTCTGAATGAAATTAAGGTGATAATGCCTGTGAAATGAGTCCGGGGTCCAGCATCGAAAGTTACCCAGCATTTGCTCGTATTGGGTTGAGGGAAAACCCCGGAAAAACCTCAACGAGGTAACTTGCCCCGACCGGGATTCGAACCCGGGCCACCTGGTTTCGCGGTCAGACGCGCTGACCGTTACTTCACAGGTGTGGACGTCAAGTGAGATGTACTGCCTGATATCGGAGGCAGGTTAACATGTGAATCAAATATTCAGCGCTGTTTAGATGCAGCTATTTCTTGAGTGGATTATGTCAACAACTGCAGATTGGATTGCGGAAAGTCCTAACCCCAGGTTTGCAACAGAACGAGGGCAGGAACCACCGTTGACACTGCCTGACATGACTGTCGGAGGCATTTGGCCCGACCGCGACGTGAACGAGGCAGGAAGCGACTTGCGGACCGACAGACCTCGTCGCGCCGTCTGAACTGCACGAGGGGACCGCTACTGTTGCTCACCTCAGGCTGTGGGTGGTTTGAGTTTGATTTCACTGTTTGGAGAGCTTTTTAATCTGCTGTAATATGACAAACAGTAGTGCCCATGAATATATATTATACACTGTATATGTCATATTTTAATCACTGTTTCTATTACTTTTATAATAATAATAATAATAATAATAATAATAATAATAATAATAATAATTTATTTTAGCTGGCAGAGTTAAGGCCATAAGGCCTTCTCTTCCACTCAACCAGCCTCCATCAATACAATACATATTTAAATTACAAATATTTACACTACACTTAAAAGGTTCTCCAGCAATATTCCTCAGTTTTAAAGACTAGTAGACTACATATTTATTTAAATTTAGATAAACCTATAAGGTAAAGTAGTAACTTAATTTGAGCTAATTTAATTCAATCAATTATAATTAATTTAATATTTGAGATAGCTAGTAAAATGATGAAAATTAATTTAATATAAGCTTACTAGGACTATGTTACAGGGAGAAAAAATATATATATAAATCTAAAATATATTTCTATAATGAGAATATTAATGTAATTGCCATTAGAGGTTTTGTAAATCTATTTAGAGAAGCTAATGATGATAATAATAAGAATGGACAGATGTTAGTTTCATTATAAGTAACAAATATTAATCAGCAATTAATCTGTTAAGTAAGAATTTATGTAATTTTGACCTAAATGAAGTTATTGTCCAACAACCCCTTATATCACACGGAAGCGAGTTCCAATTTCTAGCAACTGAAACTTTATAGGATGAAGAATATAAAGATGTCTTGTGGTAGGGTATAATGAGTAAATTGTTATGATGAGATCTTGTACTTAGCTGATGATATGCGGATAAATTTTCCATATATGCATATGCATGAACTTACAAAGAATTCAACAATTTGATTTAGGTGAGAGTTACATGTACGGGTATACAAGAGTTATTTACGAATTGAACAACAAAATAGTATGAACTAGGGGAACTTCATTTAAGTTAACCAAAACCATTCTCTTTTCTCTTAAATTTTCTAATGAGAACATTAACAAAATTTGTCTAATGGTATTGAGAGATTCATTATCCATTTTACACAATCACTTGTATAATACTATGTATTTTTTTTTACTTCATTTCATTACTCTTCAATGTATATTTTTATTCATTTATTTTATCCTCCAACGGTTTCAATGTACGGGGTGTCCAAAAATAAAGCGTCTTGGATAGTTCTTCAATTAAAAAACCACAAAAGCAAAAGTTTTCAATCCTTATTTTTTAATTGGGTTATTTTACGACGCTGTATCAACATCTCAGGTTATTTAGCGTCTGAGTGAAATGAAGGTGATAATCCCGGTGAAATGAATCCGGGATCCAGCACCGAAAGTTACCCAGCATTTGCTCCTTGAGGGTCGAGGGAAAACCCCGGAAAAAACTTCAACCAGGTAACTTGCCCCGGCCGGGATTCGAACCCGGGCCACCTGGTTTCGCGGCCAGACGCGCTGACCGTTACTCCACTTTTCAATCTTATAACTCATAGTTCTCGGAATATCAATAATTGTGATTTGTCATTATAGTGTTGGTATACATATGGTTGTGAAATTAGGATTCTCATTTTGAGAGAGGAACAGAGGTTAAAGAGTGTTCGAGAATAAGGTGCTTAGGGGATAAAGTTACAGGAGAATGGAGAAAGTTACACAACGCAGAACTGCACGCATTGTATTCTTCACCTGACATAATTAGGAACATTAAATCCAGACGTTTGAGATGGGATGGGATGGTTGAATCCAGAAATGTGTATAGTGTGTTAGTAGGGAGGCCGGAGGGAAAAAGACCTTTGGGGAGGCCGAGACGTAGATGGGAGGATAATATTAAAATGGATTTGAGGTAGTTGGGATATGATGGTAGAGACTGGATTAGTCTTGCTGAAGATAGGGACCAATGGCGGGCTTATGTGAGGGCGGCAATGAACCTCCGGGTTCCTTAAAAGCTCTAAGTAAGTAAGGTAATATTTCGTAGGCAACGGAGTCATTCCAAGCATCAACTGTTGTTTTACATGCTTTTAATGTACTAGCTTAGATATGATGATAATGATCTCTGAAGTCTATTTACTTTTTACTAACAGCTATTTTTCTGTCATTTCAGGTGAGTTCAAGATGCCACTCTGTGTTTTTGGTGCAACACATGCATTCTGATACTTAATTTCACAATACGTAAGTAGGTGTTACCTGTATTTAAAGTATTTTATTGGGAAATATAAACGCTTGCGTAGATGCGACCGAGGGAAGCTTCTCAATCCAGTTTCTTCTTCCCCTGACGAGCAGGTAGGTTTCACGAGATAACGAAGGCCTATAACTCGGTATCACTGCGGCGCTACAGTGTGAATGGCGCTTTTAGCGCTTGTTACTTCTCATCTATGTTCACAGTCACCCTATAGTTGTTGTGGAGAGTCTGTAATATTCCTTGGCATCGCTTTATCGTGCCACTGCCTGGTGTTAAAGCCGCTGATTTAATACGGAGTGACGTTAAGTAGGAGAAGACATGTTGAACTTGTGCTGAAGTCCGGCGTGCAGAGTTGTCAGTCGTGTGATGACCGACAGACTGTGTTCGTAATCTTCACGCTCCGTCTGCTTTGCTGATGGTGGGGGAGATGTCTCTTCCCTTACTTCTGAGATCGATGCGTGGACGTCGCGGACGGTGGCAATGTGTCTGATGATCGCAGACGATTTTTGACACCCGTGTGTAAGTTCAGCTTGGCATCCAGTCACTTATGTTTTTATTGGTCCATTTCTCATAATTATGTCTACAGAAAATTATTCACGAAGGACTGTTAGTTTATTAAATGTAATAGTGAAACCTGAACCTGGTGCGAAATTTCTTGTTACATGTATTGTGGTAGAAATTTAGAGACGTTCAACTTTTCGGAGCTGCATTTTGGCTCCGCCTGTCTGATCCGTTTCAAGAGATACTTACTTGACAGGCGGGCTGCATCTCCCTTTCCCTGATGACAGTCCATAGACCTGTATACGTTATTTTAAAACGTTGGATCTCTCTGCATACGGTATGTAGCAAGTAGCGTCATAATACATAACGTTCGTCCATGCTGGTCTGTTTGATAGCATGCTGGCCATTGCAACCTGACCGAAGGTGATGAGATGGGTTTTAAGGACAGTGAAAGTCTTTTGCATGGCTTCCTTTCAAAGAAAAGCCAACTAAGTCTTTTCTCGCTTCTCTTTCGTTGTATCTTTCTTCTCCTTTCGTCTTTCCTTTTTTTATCTTGTGTTCCTTTTCGTCTTTTCGTTTTTCCACTTCCACCTCTTCGTGCTTTTCCCTACCAGCGTCGTTTCGTTCTTCTCTTTTCCCTTTCTTCTTTTCGCTTTCCCCTTTCGTCTTTTCGTTTTTCCTCTTTCGACTTTTCTTTTTTTTCTTTTCGTTTTTCTCTTTTCGTTTTTCTTCTTTTGCTCTTTTCGTTTTTCTCCTTTCGCCTTTTCGTTTTCCCCCTTTTGTCTTTTTGTTTTTCTCCTTTTGTCTTTTTGTTTTTCCCCTTTTGTCTTTTTATTTTTCCCCATTTTTGTCTTTTTGTTTTTCCCCTTTTGTCTTTTTGTTTTCCCCCTTTTCTCTTTTTGTTTTTCCCCTTTCGTCTTTTCGTTTTTCTCCTTTCGCCTTTTCGTTTTTCTCCTTTTGTCTTTTTGTTTTTCCCCTTTTGTCTTTTTATTTTTCCCCATTTTTGTCTTTTTGTTTTTCCCCTTTTGTCTTTTTGTTTTTCCCCTTTTGTCTTTTTGTTTTTCCCCTCTTGTCTTTATTTTTCCCCATTTTTGTCTTTTTGTTTTCCCCTTTTGTCTTTCTGTTTTCCCCCTTTTGTCTTTTTGTTTTTCCCCTTTCGTCTTTTCGTTTTTCTCCTTTCGCCTTTTCGTTTTTCTCCTTTTGTCTTTCCCCTTTTATCTTTTTATTTTTCCCCATTTTTGTCTTTTTGTTTTTCCCCTTTCATTTTTTTGTTTTTCCCCATTTTTGTCTTTTTGTTTTTCCCCTTTTGTCTTTTTGTTTTTCCCCTTTTGTCTTTTTGTTTTTCCCCTTTAGTCTTTTCGTTCCCTTCCGTCATTTCCTTTTTTTCCCCTTTGTCTTTTCGTTTTAACCTTTTCGTCTTTTCGTTTTTCCCGTCCGTGTTTTCTTTTTTCCCCCCTTCCGTAATAGTTTTTTTTCTTTCCGTATTCCTTTTTTCCTTCCATCTTTTGTTTTTTCCCCATGCGTCTTTTGTTCCCCCCTTATCTTTTATTTTTTTTATTCTCACGTCTTTTGTTTTTTCTGCTTCCATATTTTTAAAGTGCTTTTTGTCTTCAGCCTTTTATTTGTTTTCTCGTCCGTAATGTATTTTTGATTTTGTTTCTCATCTGTACTTAATTTTTTTCTCGTCTCTATTTTTCTCCTTCCCTCTCCTTCTGTCTCTTATCTTGCCCTCTCTATTTCCGTTGCGTACTGTCGAAGCCTTCTACAGAGAATGAGAACGCTGTGGATAGAACTCTGATGGAAACCCCAATGTCCCGTTGCTGCTGCCAAGGTCCACTGCACTCTAGAACGCCCCGATAATATACCTACAGTATCTGTCTTTGCATTCTAGTTCAACGATGTCTTGCAACGCGTTTTTTTTTTCTAGATGTATTTATATTATTATGATAGAAGACTACACTTCAGTGTTCAGTCATACTTCCCTAGGAGCACTGTATTCTCGTAACTGATGTGTAAGTAAGCGGCACACGGTGCGGACAGCTGAACAGCCTGATCACGATCAGTATCGGCGACCTATTCCGTCCAAACTCCAAGCTTCCCTCAAATTGATTTCCTAAGACATTGTTTCTGTTCCGTCGCTGCCCGCTTCACCATAGTTTCTCACTAATGTTTTCATCCCTGGATGCACTGCAGCCTACTGTCTATTGTGCTCGCCTTCACATGCCCTACTTTGTTTCGGTTTGTCGGTTTATCTTCAGCTTCAGGCGAGATGGTGGAAGTAGCAGTTTTAGTTTATTTCATTTAACGATTTTTTTTTTTTCGTTGTTGGTAACTCTATAGCATCTATTAGATGCTTTATGGTTGTGCTCACAGATGGAGTTACTTGTCAACAATGTGACGCTGTAACGTGTGTTCAGGTTACTGCCCAGCGACAGTCCTGATGTATTTTTATATTTGTGACTAGCCGTACCCGTGCGCTCCACTGCCCTTAGTAGAAATAAATATAAAGTAATTACATAATTAAAATAGAACGTTGGGTCCAGGGAACATTCGTGTTTGATAGAAGAATAAATCGTTTAATATGCTACTTAATTTAAATTGTATTTAAATAATAAAATGCTAGCATTTTGGTCCAGAGACACTCATTTGGTGCAAATATAATTCGTTTAACATTTTTCTAAATTAGTCTTGACTGCATCCTTTAATAAATCACTCCAAATTAATAGAGTTGATTGTGTAAAAATGTAAGAATTCACGATCTCCTATGCACTACTGCCATAGAAAGAATAAATTTGTTTTTCTTCCTACTAAAAATTTAATATTTTGCACGTAGCAGTTACGGAACAACGACACTATAATCTGAGGCGGCGGTGGAAATGTATTGTATTGTTATTTTAAAACTCTTGTATATCCTTAAATATCAGTCCTATCAAAAATTTGCCTGGAATAAAACTTATCGGAAATCATTTTTAAAGAAACTTTTGTTAATTTAACATTTTTCACAAAAATCAATAATAAGCGAGATATTTCGGTTTATTTAATTCAGGCCCCCTTATAACCCCCCCTTTTAAATAAAGTATTTTGAATGCCATATAGCCTAAAATCTAAGTTACAACGAACTTAATTTATGTTCCAATTTTCATCGAAATCCGTTCAGCCATTATCGCGTGAAAAGGTAACAAACATCCAGAAAAAAAAAAAAAAAAAAAAAACTATTTTCGGTTTCAGGATGATTAATTATACATGTTAACACCAATTATTTTTGGAAAAGCGAAAATTACCAGAAAAATTTCTCTTACTGATTTATTATTAGTATAGATGATTGGTTAATTAATATTAACCCGGTACACTCACATTCACACAAATTTCCAGACTCTAGACACCCAGGGAATTCCTCTTCAAGAAAAATTCACGAAGAGGCGAGCCCGGGAATCGAACTGGGGACCTCCTGATCTGGAAGCCAGCATGCTGACCAACAGACCACGGAGGCAGTCAAACGATTTCTTTAATAAACGCGAAGTTTATTCAGGGTCGAAATTTGTAGGGGTATATTAGCACTGTCCTGTAAAATATTCAAGGCTTTTCTTGACTTGGCAACAATGACATCCTTTCAAGATTTAATTTTCATACGTAGTACAACGAGCGTTTTCATCTTTTCTTATCAAAAGACATGAAAACTCGCGTGATATTTTAGTGACACTATTTCGCGAATAATATATACTTAAAAAAAAAGAACACAACATAATAATTATATTACTATTGTATTAAATAAGACTAGATGATAAAAGCTTCTCAACCGAATAATAAGAGGTATCCCATATTTATTCTGCGTTTAATTTTCTCCCGAGTGTCATTTATATTTGTTACTGTTGCTCCAAGATATTTGAATTTTTGTCCACACCTGTGGAGTAACGGTTAGCGCGTCTAGCCGCGAAACCAGTTGGCCCGGGTTCGATTTCCGGTCGGGGCAAGTTACCTGTTTGAGGTTTTTTCCGAGGTTTTCCCTCAACCCAATATGAGCAAATGCTGGGTAACTTTCGGTGTTGGACCCCGGACTCATTTCACCGGCATTGTCATCTCCATCTCATTCAGACGCTAAATAGCCTAACATGTTGATAAAGCGTCGTAAAATAACCTACTAAAATAAAATAAAATAAAATATTTTAATTTTTCCACCTCTTCGAAGGATACAACTCCAATTTTTATATTTCCATTTCGTACAATATTATGGTCACGAAATATAATCATCTTTCCCTGTCACTTGGAAATTCGTGGAATGATATTGCTCCTCCACTCTTTATTTTTATTCGAAGTACACAATGGTACACAACAATAATGTCATTTTGAATCATATCACAATAAACTCACATAGAAGCGCAATATTATTAATTATAATCGTACAAGATACTATACACACATTCCTCAGTGAACCTTGGGAGTCTGTGCCATCTGGCGGAAATTTCATATTTTCTCGATTACAGCTTTAACATAGGGATCAAAATGAATTGTCAAGGCCAGTAAAGGAGAAGCGAAGCGAGTATCAAGTCGGCCGTGAATGCAATTAATTAGTTCTCAAAACTGACGAAAGATGGATTTTGGAAAATAGGAAAATGATGTAGGAAAATTGACATTTCACTGAAAACGACTATTTTTCTGAAAAACTTTGGGTTCCAAGCTTCAAAATGAGGGGTCATTTATTAAAATCCATTCAGCCGTTTTTCCGTAATTTCCATTACCAGTTCAAATTATATAATATATATAGATATTTAAGTTGCTAACAATGTTTCATTGGACGCTATAGCCTTGGCCTCCTACAATATGAAATTCATGGGGAAACATATGACAAAAGCTGTAGAAATTGTGATTAGTGAAACAGCAAAACTAAACAAATATTTGAGGTTATAACATTTTATTTTAAACCATCTACTTTCATTCAGTGAATTATTGACAAGATGAGAACTCTTGTGATATTTGAAGAAGGCTATATCCGGAATATATTAATAAATAACTTATAACATATAGCAGCAGATTATTATAAATTAAGATATTTAGCTCGGTCATCACGCAATATCACACGGCCCCACTGTATTGTTAAAGAAACAAAAAACATTTAACATCTGAACATCAGGTGTGAGGAGATATTAAAGAAATGAGCATCATGTGCTACAAGATTACAGTTGGTAGTTGACTTTGATTAAAACTCAATACATTTCATTGACATTCTGCAATACGAAATTGATGGGTAAACATTTGACAGTAGCTGTAGAAATTGTGATCAGTGAAACAGCAAAATTAAACAAATATTTGATGTTATAACGTTTTATTTTGAACTGGGTATCTTCATTCAGTGAATTATCGACAAGATGAGAACTCTTGTGATATTTTAATAAGACTATTAACATCTGAACATCAGGTGCGACAAGATACTAGACAAATGCGCATCAGATGCGACAAGATTGCAGTTGATACTAGTTGGCTTTGATTGGTTAAAACCCAATAGAATCTTAGGATCGAATTCATAGTCGTCACTTATAAAATGAGGAAACACTTAAGTAATAAGTGTTTCCTTAGGACTTATTTCAGATCGTATTGCAGAGACGCTACTCTTCCATATGCACTGAGCACTCCCTTGACATCGAAAGAAATATGACAACATGGCTAGACGTGAGCGCTTTCGTACATTCAGTTGTTTTCCAGCGCCTTCAAATTGTTAAATCGGCATTATTATCGTACACAAATACAGAAGTAAATATTATAGAGCTAAAAGTTATACAAGATATCGAGAAAGCATCTTACAGAAGAAGAAAGAAGTGAGCTAAAAGAACTAGTTATGAAATATAGAGATATCGTCTAATGTAAAAAATCCGATAATTGTTCTCTCCAAAAGAAGAAATTGACATGGGACAAAAGTGCAGTTGAGTTTAATACAAACTCCGGAAATATTCCTGTAAACAAATCATTTTAATTTATTTTTCAGTTATTTTTATGGTAAACAAAGTGGAAGTTATATAATTATGCAAATTTTAATAGCTTATTCCTTGAGTAGAATACAAACGAAAATACAAATAACACTTTGTTGGGACGTGAATACTTTTCGAAAAAAAATACCACTCTGAAATGATGCTGTAGCATAAAATCTCAAAGCGACCTGTATTTTCAGCATTTTTCGGTAAGCCTCATGGTTGTATCACAGTCTACTATATACAGTCGCGAAGCTTGAGGTGATTTTTTGCAAATCTCGCGATAAAGCCCTCCAAGCGGTTAGCAACTAGAAACAATAGACTGTCCACGGTCGACTTTGGATTTAGAATGGACTGAGTCGTATTTCCATCGAGTGCTAGGTCGTTGCGTATTTCGCATTGGTGCTTTTGCAGGGAAGATCTAATGACAAAGAATGAAGCATATCTTTATAATAATATAAAGTTTTGCTCTCTTCATTTCGAAAACACACAATTCATGAATGAAAACAAAAATAAATTAATCTGGAATGCAGTTCTAACTTAATTTGATGTTTCAAATAAACCTGTTCTGTTATTACCTGCAGCTGAGAAACAAAAGCTTTGCACTAATTCTACGTCTGTATCAGCTGATTCCTTGAATAACAAGGCCTACTTTTTTTTTTAAGGATATGTTTTTAATTACAGCTGTTAATTTTGTTGTTATTTTTATTTGTTACTTTACTAGAGACGTAGTTAAAGTAAGTCTGTTACAATAAAATTTATTGATCACGTTTTATTTCCAATTCTGGTGTGATTATTGCTTAACCTCATCCCACTTTGTTAACTACGTAAGCCTACACTACAAGTACCGGTACACGTAAGTTACTCCCAATAATTCATATTTCCATTATTATTGTTATTATATTATTCTTGTAAAGGGAAATGCAAATTAATATTTATTGGTTTCATAGTTCATAATCGCTATAATCTTGAATGAATGAAGCGATTATAGTAAATTTCAGTTCGTTTTGCACAAGCAAAAATAATATTAACCTATTTCTTGCAGGTATCTTCGAGCTTATGGTGGAATTTAATATACTTCATTAAAATAATAAATGAACTTTATCCATTTAATATTTCAATAATGGAAGGAAGGTGCTAATTTTTCCAAAAGAACACGACAACGAAAGTGTAACATATTTTGTCATCTGCTAGGAAAGATCTGTGATGATGAGGCGATAGTAGCGATCCTAGTGGTGGGCAACTACCCATGTTTGCATTTTTACTACATATTGAGCTTCGCGACTGTATATAGTAGACTGTGGTTGTATTGTGAATTTCAATGAGAGACACCAGAATATCCACAACAGTGTTCTTGTCGAAACGGTATCTCCTCTTAAATTGTTGATCATTGTACCTCTCTAAAGGGTTTTCCATATCTCTGATATATGTTTTGTTTTGCCGAAACACATTTTCATTTTCATTATACGATTCAATAAATTCATCAAAATCATAATCATCATCTATTGTATACCGAATCAGCTGATTACAATACATATGAGGAAACACTTGAGTAAGCTGACAAGCTACCTTATTTGAATAAGTGTTCACTTCAGTGGGATTTATGAATTGCAAATGATTATAAATAATTGCTTAAGGGTTTCCTTACAATAAATATTGACTATGAATTCGGCCCTCACACTCTGTTCTTGCATTGATACACGAGCCAAATGGTCGCTACAAATTGAACGAGAGCGAAAAATGACCGACGAATTTTGCCTGAGTCTCTGCTATCAGGCACAGGGTTATTTTAACACTGGACTTCCAACTCTATGTCCCGAAAATTTCTTATTACCTAGACGACCCTTGGATACAATATTAAAAAATATTATGACATACTGCTAGTTCAAAAAACAGCTGGTATGATTGCCCATTCCTTAACGAAATCACAACTTTGACAGCTTTTTGAAAACAAAAATAATTCAGTCCATTTCACTCCAGGCTTGAAAATCAGGATTGAAACACGTCCCCTAATTGGTATGCGGATCACCGTTTGAAATTAATTGTCCTAAAAGTTCGTGCTTCCGTAGGTATGCCTGTTTAAGTCCTCTCTGTAGTACATGCATTGCACTGTTGTTATAAGTGATTATGAATAAACCATGTTGTTAATTAGTAGCAATCCAATCACATTTATTGGCTTTGGGATTGTTTAAATATATCAGTTACGAGTTACAACTGCTTGGTGGGGGTCGTAATGAGAGAGAAAAGCTGCTCATTTGTTCGTAACGCATTGTTTTTGGAACAATTGAGTGAATGCGTGATTTATCGGCGTTGATGAGTACATGCGAGTATTATACAGTCGTTAATTTTCTCCTTCCCGTTACAGTGTTCTTTTTTTGACGAAAAAGTGTAGGTTTAATAGTCGTCTATACACTGCGATACAAGTGTTAACCCATAAAGCATGCGAACGTATTTTTCCATATAAAAAGTATTTGAAGACCGACCATCGATCAGCAAATGGGAGCTCAGGACATAAAAAATTATATTGTGCTGTATTATTACCAAAGATTGTAATACGAAATCAAAATCATCAAGGTTAATAATATAAAATGAATCGGATACTACTACAAATTAATTAAGAATCGACATCGAAACAGAGATAAATGATTAAGTTTCTGATTGATATAGGGAACCTAATTTTATTCTTTTCGGCACATAAAAGACAAAACATTAATGTTAAATTATACAGTTCAAGCCTGCAAGAGCGACCATCTCTCGTAAATGGAGTTAAGGGAAGACTCCACTGAAAATCATGAACACTTTTCCAAATTTTTTTAGCTATTTCACTTATTCAGAATTTATATTTTCATACCCCAAATGGATTCAGCTCAATTCTGATTACAAATACTCGTATGTTTACACTTTTTAAATTAAGGCTGGAAGGGGGCGTGGAATTTAAAGAGCTGTCAAAATTGTTTTTCATCGAAGAATTCTTTTTTAAAATTTCTTATTACAAATCTAGTAACTTTTTGTTGGCCCTCTGAAGTTACTAGATGAATGTAGCGGAGAACATTATTAATTTACATAAATATTCATTTTATTTTGAAATCTATTTTTCTGTGTTATTTTTTGTTGATTCAACACCAACTTTCTTATGCCAAATATTAATCAATCTGTATGAAATTTTTACTGCAAGTATTTATGAGATAGCTGCATGTTTCTATGCATTTATTTTGTGAGAAATGCTGCTAGTTTATTTTATTAATATTTTTCTTAAGAAAAATATTAATAAAATAAACTAGCAGCATTAAGAAAAATATTAATAAAATAAACTAGCAGCATTAAGAAATATTAATAAAATAAACTAGCAGCATTAAGAAATATTAATAAAATAAACTAGCAGCATTAAGAAAAATATTAATAAAATAAACTAGCAGCATTAAGAAATATTAATAAAATAAACTAGCAGCATTAAGAACAATATTAATAAAATAAACTAGCAGCATTAAGAACAATATTAATAAAATAAACTAGCATCATTAAGAAATATTAATAAAATAAACTAGCATCATTAAGAAATATTAATAAAATAAACTAGCAGCATTAAGAAATATTAATAAAATAAACTAGCAGCATTAAGAAAAATATTAATAAAATAAACTAGCAGCATTAAGAAATATTAATAAAATAAACTAGCATCATTAAGAAATATTAATAAAATAAACTAGCAGCATTAAGAAATATTAATAAAATAAACTAGCAGCATTAAGAAAAATATTAATAAAATAAACTAGCAGCATTAAGAAATATTAATAAAATAAACTAGCAGCATTAAGAAAAATATTAATAAAATAAACTAGCATCATTAAGAAATATTAATAAAATAAACTAGCAGCATTAAGAAATATTAATAAAATAAACTAGCAGCATTAAGAACAATATTAATAAAATAAACTAGCATCATTAAGAAATATTAATAAAATAAACTAGCAGCATTAAGAAATATTAATAAAATAAACTAGCAGCATTAAGAAAAATATTAATAAAATAAACTAGCAGCATTAAGAAATATTAATAAAATAAACTAGCAGCATTAAGAACAATATTAATAAAATAAACTAGCAGCATTAAGAACAATATTAATAAAATAAACTAGCATCATTAAGAAATATTAATAAAATAAACTAGCAGCATTAAGAAATATTAATAAAATAAACTAGCAGCATTAAGAAAAATATTAATAAAATAAACTAGCATCATTAAGAACAATATTAATAAAATAAACTAGCAGCATTAAGAACAATATTAATAAAATAAACTAGCATCATTAAGAAATATTAATAAAATAAACTAGCAGCATTAAGAAATATTAATAAAATAAACTAGCAGCATTAAGAACAATATTAATAAAATAAACTAGCATCATTAAGAACAATATTAATAAAATAAACTAGCAGCATTAAGAACAATATTAATAAAATAAACTAGCATCATTAAGAAATATTAATAAAATAAACTAGCAGCATTAAGAAATATTAATAAAATAAACTAGCAGCATTAAGAAAAATATTAATAAAATAAACTAGCAGCATTAAGAAATATTAATAAAATAAACTAGCAGCATTAAGAAATATTAATAAAATAAACTAGCAGCATTAAGAAAAATATTAATAAAATAAACTAGCACCATTAAGAAAAATATTAATAAAATAAACTAGCAGCATTAAGAAATATTAATAAAATAAACTAGCAGCATTAAGAAATATTAATAAAATAAACTAGCAGCATTAAGAAAAATATTAATAAAATAAACTAGCAGCATTAAGAAAAATATTAATAAAATAAACTAGCAGCATTAAGAAATATTAATAAAATAAACTAGCAGCATTAAGAAATATTAATAAAATAAACTAGCAGCATTAAGAAATATTAATAAAATAAACTAGCAGCATTAAGAAAAATATTAATAAAATAAACTAGCAGCATTAAGAAATATTAATAAAATAAACTAGCAGCATTAAGAAATATTAATAAAATAAACTAGCAGCATTAAGAAAAATATTAATAAAATAAACTAGCAGCATTAAGAAAAATATTAATAAAATAAACTAGCAGCATTAAGAAATATTAATAAAATAAACTAGCAGCATTAAGAAAAATATTAATAAAATAAACTAGCAGCATTAAGAAATATTAATAAAATAAACTAGCAGCATTAAGAAATATTAATAAAATAAACTAGCAGCATTAAGAAAAATATTAATAAAATAAACTAGCAGCATTAAGAAATATTAATAAAATAAACTAGCAGCATTAAGAAAAATATTAATAAAATAAACTAGCATCATTAAGAAATATTAATAAAATAAACTAGCAGCATTAAGAAATATTAATAAAATAAACTAGCAGCATTAAGAAAAATATTAATAAAATAAACTAGCAGCATTAAGAAAAATATTAATAAAATAAACTAGCAGCATTAAGAAATAATAATAAAATAAACTAGCAGCATTAAGAAATATTAATAAAATAAACTAGCAGCATTAAGAAAAATATTAATAAAATAAACTAGCAGCATTAAGAAATATTAATAAAATAAACTAGCATCATTAAGAAATATTAATAAAATAAACTAGCAGCATTAAGAAATATTAATAAAATAAACTAGCAGCATTAAGAAATATTAATAAAATAAACTAGCATCATTAAGAAATATTAATAAAATAAACTAGCAGCATTAAGAAAAATATTAATAAAATAAACTAGCAGCATTAAGAAAAATATTAATAAAATAAACTAGCAGCATTAAGAAAAATATTAATAAAATAAACTAGCAGCATTAAGAAAAATATTAATAAAATAAACTAGCAGCATTAAGAAATATTAATAAAATAAACTAGCAGCATTAAGAAATATTAATAAAATAAACTAGCAGCATTAAGAAAAATATTAATAAAATAAACTAGCAGCATTAAGAAATATTAATAAAATAAACTAGCAGCATTAAGAAAAATATTAATAAAATAAACTAGCAGCATTAAGAAATATTAATAAAATAAACTAGCAGCATTAAGAAATATTAATAAAATAAACTAGCAGCATTAAGAAAAATATTAATAAAATAAACTAGCAGCATTAAGAAATATTAATAAAATAAACTAGCAGCATTAAGAAATATTAATAAAATAAACTAGCAGCATTAAGAAATATTAATAAAATAAACTAGCAGCATTAAGAAATATTAATAAAATAAACTAGCAGCATTAAGAAATATTAATAAAATAAACTAGCAGCATTAAGAAATATTAATAAAATAAACTAGCAGCATTAAGAAATATTAATAAAATAAACTAGCAGCATTAAGAAAAATATTAATAAAATAAACTAGCAGCATTAAGAAATATTAATAAAATAAACTAGCAGCATTAAGAAAAATATTAATAAAATAAACTAGCAGCATTAAGAAATATTAATAAAATAAACTAGCAGCATTAAGAAAAATATTAATAAAATAAACTAGCAGCATTAAGAAATATTAATAAAATAAACTAGCAGCATTAAGAAATATTAATAAAATAAACTAGCATCATTAAGAAATATTAATAAAATAAACTAGCAGCATTAAGAAATATTAATAAAATAAACTAGCAGCATTAAGAAAAATATTAATAAAATAAACTAGCAGCATTAAGAAATATTAATAAAATAAACTAGCATTAAGAAAAATATTAATAAAATAAACTTTCAGCATTAAGAAAAATATTAATAAAATAAACTAGCATCATTAAGAAAAATATTAATAAAATAAACTAGCAGCATTAAGAAAAATATTAATAAAATAAACTTTCAGCATTAAGAAAAATATTAATAAAATAAACTTTCAGCATTAAGAAAAATATTAATAAAATAAACTGGCAGCATTAAGAAAAATATTAATAAAATAAACTAGCAGCATTAAGAAAAATATTAATAAAATGAACTAGCAGCATTACGAAAAATATTAATAAAATGAACTAGCAGCATTTCGCACAAAATAAATGCATAGAAACATGCAGCTACCTCATAAATACTTGCAGTAAAAATTTCATCCAGATTGATTAATATTTGGCATGAGAAAGTTGGTGTTGAATCAAAGAAAATGAACACAGAAAAATAGATTTGAAAATAAAATGAATATTTATGTAAAATAATATTCTCCTCCGCTACATTCATCTAGTAACTTCAGAGGGCCAACAAAAAGTTACTGGATTTGTAATAAGAAATTTTAAAAAAGAATTCTTCGATGAAAAACAATTTTGACAGCTCTTTAATTTCCACGCCCCCTTCCAGCCTTAATTTAAAAAGTGTAAATATACGAGTATTTGTAATCGGAATTGAGCTGAATCCATTTGGGGTATGAAAATATAAATTCTGAATAAGTGAAATAGCTAAAAAAATTTGGAAAAGTGTTCATGATTTTCAGTGGAGTCTTCCCTTAAGATGGACATAAAATTGTATATTTTTTTCTATGCTATTTCCAACGCTTGTAATACTCACAAGGAGAGGACACGCTCTGTATATCACCGAATGGAATAAGATTGTGTGAGATGAAAGTACAAGATGTACTGTTTAAAGTCATACCTGGTATGGGTGGCCAATGACCCCTCGTTTTGGAAATATTGGCTATTGTTTGTGACATACTTCCATTAGGTGCTCAATAGGGAAGCGTTAGCTTGCGTAACAGCGTAGCCCATATGGTTGGGTGCTGAGTTGTTATACAGACAACCTGAGTTCGAATCTTAACTGGTTCTATATTTTTTTCTTTTAATAATGATTCATATTGTTATCACAGTTATCTATTTAGCCTACATACCTATATCATATTTCTCAATGTATTGAATGTTTCATCATGTTTTAAACAAATTACTAATTAACTAACATTGTATTGTAAAGGATAAACAATGAAATACTGGTCACGTAGGAAGGTAAGATGTGTCACTGGCGTCTGTTCTGTTTCTGTAGCAGCTATTGCATTTCATTTTGTACCCGAGTCATTATGATGTCATAAAAACACACAAACATACATATTTCCTGCACCATGCACAGCAAATGAAAGAAGGTTGTCCACAGTCACACGCATTTTTCCGCACTTCTGCTGCGAAACAGATACCCTCACATTCACAAACACTTCTCGTTCGTTTATCAATTTTGATGCATACCACGCATATTTCAATATGGCTTTGAATATAGGAACTGACAACTGAAAGTAAATTTAAATAATAATAATAATAATAATAATAATAATAATAATAATAATAATAATAATAATAATAATAATAATAATAATATCGAGCTTTAAAAAAATGAGAAGGCATTAGGATTCGAACTCGGGTTGCCTGGATGACAACTCAGCATCCAACCACATGAGCTACGCCCTTGCATAGTCTAAGGCTTCCCTATTAGGCACCTCAAGGAAGTATGTCACAAACAATAGCCAATATTTCCAAAACGAGGGCTCATTGGCCACCCATACCAGGTATGACTTTAAACAGCACGTCTTGTACTCTCATGTCATAAAATCTGATTTAATTCGGTGATATACAGAGCGTGTCCTCTCTTGTGAGGCGAAATCAACAAGATTAATAATGTAAAACAAATCAGGATAAATTTATTGAGACTCGACTTCGGAACAAAGATGAATGATGACGTATTTTTCCTTTTCATTTGTTTTTTTTTTTTTTGCAGTAAGAGTTATTTAAACAAAATTTAATTTTCGGAATATAAAACATACAACAAACAAAACATAATACTAATGAAATGTACAATACATACCTGAAAGACCGACTATAGCACGAAAATGTTACCTGTTTAATTGTGTACTTTTCTTTACAGAATATGTTCAGAAAGTTCACCGTCAACTTCAATGCACTTTGCAGCTCTTGTAGACAGCTGCTGAAGTTTTCACTTTGCGCTTGTAGACTTTTCTCTTAAGCCAACTCCACGCACAGTAATTCAATGTAGTAATGTCGGGTGACCTCGGTGGCCAAGAAATGACTCCACCGTGACCGATCCAACGCCCAGGATACGTTTCATTGATCCTACTACAGCCTAATGTTTTGGTTGCGCCCACATGTGAGTGCTGATAAAGGACATGAGACTGACGCCCGTGATTTTCAAACAGCTGTATGTCAAATACTCTTGAGAACGAAGCTTATTTACTTACTTACTTACTTAGTTACTGGCTTTTAAGGAACCCGGGGGTTCATTGCCGCCCTCACATAAGCCCGCCATTGGTCCCTATCCTGAGCAAGATTAATCCAGTCTCTATCATCATATCCCACCTCCCTCAAATCCATTTTAATATTATCTTCCCATCTACGTCTCGGCCTCCCCAAAGGTCTTGTATACATGTAGCTCTTATCTAAATCAAATTGTTGAATTCTTTGTAAGTTGATACATATGTATGTATACTTTTTGCTGGTTGAGTGGAAGAGAAGGCCTTACGGCTTTAACTCTGCCAGCTGAAATAAATCATTATTATGATGATGATGATGATTATTATTATTATTCCCTCCGTCCTCCCAACTAACACTCTACATGCATTTCTGAATTCGCCCATACGTGCTACATGTCCTGCCCATCTCAAACGTCTGGATTTAATGTTCCTAATTATGTCAGGTGAAGGATACAGTGCGTGCAGTTCTGCGTTGTGTAACTTTCTCCATTCTCCTGTAACTTCATTCCTCTTAGCCCCAAATATTTTCCTAAGCACCTGATTCTCAAACACCCTTAACCTATGTTCCTCTCTCAAAGTGAGAGTCCAAGTTTCACAACCATGAAGAACAACCGGTAATATAAAAGAACAAGGCTTATATTCATATAAACTTTTATGTTCAGAATCGCCAATATTATCACCCCTCAAACCATGTACTTTTCCCCCTGACTCACCCTGTATCCTATGTGCTGGTTGGTTTGAGAAAAGTGCTGCGCTTGCCTATATGCAGTATGCTTTGAGAACTGTTGAGAAATTTTCCACCAGACAGTGTCCACTATTGTCTTAGTACAGACTGGTATTTGAATATGAAGGTCACATTTACATTCCAGCAATTACTATTCACATAATTAAAAGTGTGGTTACATAGGGCTACAAAAATGTATCTTACTGGCTTCCAACTCAAACCATTATCTTTTTAAGATGTATAATGTAAGAAATACGAAATATGTAAATAATATTTATTTATTTATTTATTTATATATATATATTTATTTATTTATTTAGTTATTTGTTTATTTATTTATTTAGTTATTTGTTTATTTAGTTATTTGTTTAGTTACTTAGTTATTTATTTAGTTACTTAGTTATTTATTTAGTTACTTAGTTATTTATTTAGTTACTTAGTTATTTATTTATTTATTTAGTTATTTATTTAGTTATTTATTTAGTTATTTATTTATTTAGTTATTTATTTATTTAGTTATTTATTTATTTAGTTATTTATTTATTTAGTTATTTATTTATTTAGTTATTTAGTTATTTATTTATTTAGTTATTTAGTTATTTAGTTATTTATTTATTTAGTTATTTATTTATTTATTTAGTTATTTATTTATTTAGTTATTTATTTATTTAGTTATGTATTTATTTATTTATTTAGTTATTTATTTATTTAGTTATTTATTTATTTATTTATTTATTTATTTATTTAGTTATTTATTTATTTATTTATTTATTTATTTATTTATTTATTTAGTTATTTATTTATTTAGTTTATTTATTTAGTTATTTATTTATTTAGTTATTTAGTTATTTATTTATTTAGTTATTTATTTATTTATTTATTTAGTTATTTATTTATTTATTTAGTTATTTATTTATTTAGTTTATTTATTTAGTTATTTATTTATTTAGTTATTTAGTTATTTATTTATTTATTTATTTATTTATTTATTTATTTAGTTATTTACACTTGACCTTCATTAGGCATTGCAGCCCGAAAGAGCAGAAGCTCGTGCTCGGGCGCAGTTCAGATCAGTTATACAAAATACATCACAAAATTAAGAGAGTTCATTGAGCACAATAACATTAATAAATGGTAAAATAATACAGCATGTAATAATAGGGTCTATATACAAATAGAAAATACAAAAGTACACGAATATTAGAGTATCAATTTTTAACTCAATTAGCTTAAACAATTAATCTGATTTGTTTCTTAAATCTATATGTGTTAAGTGTACTTATCTCAGGGTAAGCTCTAATTAAAGTATTATATATTATGGGTCCAAAATTTCTGCTGTGCTTTTTATCCAGCAGTTCTGTGGCATTTGGGAGTATTTAGAAAGAAACTGTAGTTTTGTCTCGTATGGTATTCGTGAGGATCAAATTTAAATTTATTGTGGTTTTTATGGCAGTAAATCAGCAATGTTTGTTTATAAATTTGTTCTAGATTTGATACACCAGATTCCTGAAAAATTAATTTTGTTGGGTAATCAAAAGGTTTATATAGACATATTTTGATAAAACTTTTTTGGAGCAAATTTAAAGGATGGAATAATCTTACGCTTTCATATTTCCGTGATGGAAGTGGGTCGATATTGAAGAAGCGTAAATCCGTGTTGTGACGTGAGAAGGTTCACTGTGGGGACCCTGTATAATTAATATGCCAAGTGACGAGGAACTGGTGAATTATGTAGACACCTTATTACGTATATAGGAGCTGTAGAGGCCAGCTGGTGGAAAATAGTCCTTCATAATCTTGAAATAAATTATCATTATTACATTTAATGGGCAGGTACTCCTGGATGTCTATAAGAGCACAATAATAATAATAATAATAATAATAATAATAATAATAATAATATATTTATTTATTTATTTACTTGTATTTAATGTGCTGTACAACAGCCAGAGGCCAATTACAGTTCAGCACAAACAATATAACAAAAACATTAGCAATAATTTACAATAAAAGTACAAAGAAATAATTAAATTAATGGCAATTAATTAAAATGATAATTACAAATGAAATAATGGAATCATAAATGAAGAATGGAATCATATAAAATAGTAGTACAAAGATATACAAGATTATAATACAACGACAATAATGACAATGAATGCACGGGATAAAATGGATGACTAAACTACATAGTATTATTATTATTATTATTATTATTATTATTATTATTATTATTATTATTATTATTATTACTATACTTACTGGCTTTTAAGGAACCCGGAGGTTCATTGCCGCCCTCACATAAGCCCCCCATGGATGAATAATAATAATAATAATAATAATAATAATAATAATAATAATAATAATAATAAAGAGATAGGTTTGGAAGTGAATCCCGAAAAGACAAAGTATATGATTATGTGTAGCGACGAGAATATTGTACGAAATGGAAATATAAAAATTGGAAATTTATCTTTGGAAGAAGTGGAGAAGTTCAAATATCTTGGAGCAATAGTAACAAATATAAATGATTCTCGGGAGAAAATTAAACACAGAATAAATATGGGAAGTACCTATTACTATTCGGTTGAGAAGCTTTTATCGTCCAGTCTGCTGTCAAAAACTCTGAAAGTTAGAATTTATAAAACAGTTATATTACCGGTTCTTCTTTATGGATGTGAAACTTGGACTCTCACTTTGAGAGAGGAACATAGGTTAAGGGTGTTTGAAAATAAGGTTCTTAGGAAAATATTTGGGGCTAAGAGGGATGAAGTTACAGGAGAATGGAGAAAGTTACACAACACAGAACTGCACGCATTGTATTCTTCACCTAACATAATTACGAACATTAAATCCAGACGTTTGAGATGGACAGGGCATGTAGCACGTATGGGCGAATCCAGAAATGCATATAGAGCGTTAGTTGGGAGGCCGGAGGGAAAAAGACCTTTAGGGAGGCCGAGACGTAGATGGGAAGATAATATTAAAATGGATTTGAGGGAGGTGGGATATGATGATAGAGACTGGATTAATCTTGCTCAGGATAGGGACCAATGGCGGGCTTATGTGAGGGCGGCAATGAATCTCCGGGTTCCTTAAAAGCCAGTAAGTATAGTAATAATAATAATTGCAATAGTAAAACGAGTTCCACAGTTTAAACACCTTGTCATGGATGAATATAATAGGATGCGAAACTGCGGTCAGCACCACCTGACGGAAGGGGGTTCAAATAAGATGATCAGCGCTCGACGTCGTGGGTGGTGAACATTAGAACTACATGTTGGGTAGATTACCCAGAGTTCTCTATTTATTCGTTCGTTCGAGACGAACTGACGATGCTCGAGAAGACAAGATGGCAGCCAGAAACTTACTAATGAGTGGACGTAAAGTGATACTAAGTGTGTGTATAAGCAGTGTATGTTAAAGAGTGATGTTTATGGACGTTGTAAAAATAGTGTTGTTGAATGTATTGTGAAGTAATAGTAATATAATAAATTGAACTATTTAAGTAGTTTTTTGCAGACTTTTCCATTGCGCTGTACACTAAAATACCCAAAGAATACAATCCCAATTATCTTAGCTTTTGCTTTATTTTCTGTCTCTGTCTGGTTATGTTTCAATAGGGTAGTGTAAAATAGATCGTCTCTTTTATCTTCCTGTTGGCTCCGGTAAGAATTTTCAGTGGAAGATGGTGTGAAAAATAAAAATGTAAATGTTTTATTTTAAATTGGGTTGAGAACATCGATAAGAGTGGGCAGGAAGGAATATTTTCTGCATAGTTTAACATTTTCGTCACCAGGTGCGCTTTTAAATGCATAGAGTAATTAGTTTTTGTTTTCGCTACTTGGTGCGCTGCTAGATGTAAGTTCTCCTCGGTCCAACAGATGACAGCTAGATCAGTTTCTACATTAGCGTCTCTAGCATGTGTTACGGAAAACTCAGTAAGTTTCGCATCCTATTATATATTCATCCATGAAACGATTCAGGAAAATTGAGTTGAAATTAAAACGAATGAAATTATGCGCCAAAATATTTACAATAAAAAGTGCACATCCAAACAGTAGCATTCACTCAAACACCCACCCACCCATCATCCCTCGCATTCATTCATTATTCATTCATTCATTCATTCATATATACATTCATCCACCAACACATTGATTCATCCATCTGGGGTCGGAACCAGTGTGTGACAGCCGTCTGCACCTCTCTGTTGATCGTACGGCATGACAAATATCTCAGTTTCGAAGGGGACTATGTTGAAAAATAGCGCAACAATTGCTGTATCTGTTCCAATAAATCTTTCCATGAAATTGTGTTTCCTTTCTGTAAACGGCGCCAGTGAAACTTACTTTCTAGACGCGCCTCGTACATAGCACAGGATGATGATTAATATGTTATTAGAGGACCTCGCCTTCCTCTATTGAATATTGTGTATTCCCTGTCTGTGTAATCATCATGTAATTACTATTCCTCTTCTTCTCCTTTTCCTCCTTTTCCTTCTTCTCCTCCTCCTTTTCCTTCTTCTTCTCCTTCTCCTTTTCCTTCTCCTTCTTCTCCTTTTCCTTCTACTTTTCCTTCTCCTTCTCGTCCTCCTCCTATTCCTTTTTCCTTCTTCTCCTTCTCCTTCTCCTTCTTCTCCTTTCCTTCTCCTCCTCCTTATTCTCCTTTTCCTCCTTCTCCTTTTCCTTCTCCTTTTTCTCCTTCTTCTTCTCCTTCTTCTTCTCCCCCTTTTCCTTCTTCTTCTCCTTTTGCTTCTCCTTCTCATTCTCCTTTTCCTTCTTCTCCTTCTTCTTCTTCTTCTTCTTTTTCTTCTTCTCCTCCTCCTTCTCCTTTCCTTTTTCTTCTCCTTCTTCTTCTTCCTTTCCTTCTCCTTATTCTTTTCCTTCTCCTTTTCCTTATTCTCCTTCTTCTCCTTCTCATTCTCCTTCTTTTCCTTCTCCTTCTTCTTCTTCTTCTTCTCCTCCTTTTCCTTTTTCTTCTCCTTCTTCTTCTCCTTCCTTTCCTTCTCCTTATTCTTTTCCTTCTTCTTTCCTTCTCCTTATTCTTTTCCTTCTTCTCCTTCTACTTCTCCTCCTCCTCCTTCTACTTCTTCTTCTTCTCATTCTCCTTCTTTTCCTTCTTCTCCTTCTCCTCCTCCTTCTTCTCCTTTTCCTTCTCCTTCTACTTCTCCTCCTCCTCCTTCTCCTACTTCTTCTTCTCATTCTCCTTCTTTTCCTTCTTCTCTTCCTATTCCTTCTTCTACTTCTCCTCCTTCTCCTTCTCCTTCTACTTCTTCTCCTCCTTCTTCTTCTTCTACTACTACTACTTCTTCTTCTCATTCTCCTTTTTTTCCTTCTACTTCTTCTTCTTCTTCTCCTCATTCTCCTTCTCCTTCTTCTTCTCCTTTTCCTTCTTCTTCTCCTTTTCCTTCTCCTTCTACTTCTCCTCCTCCTTCTCCTCCTTCTTCTCCTTCTCCTTCTACTTCTCCTCCTTCTACTTCTCCTCCTCCTACTTCTCCTTCTTCTTCTCCTTCTCCTTCTACTTCTCCTCCTCCTTCTTCTCCTTCTTCTTCTCCTTCCTTTCCTTCTCCTAATTCTTTTCCTTCTCCTTATTCTTTTCCTTCTTCTTCTTTTCCTTCTTCTCCTTGTTCTCCTTCTCCTTTTCTTCTTCTCCTCCTCCTCCTTTTCTTCTTCTCCTCCTCCTCCTTCTTCTCCTTCTACTTCTCCTCCTTCATCTTCTTCTTCCTATCAGTATTAAGCCTGGTGGCCTGTTCGGTCTCACTCCATCGTTTCAGCGGACTCCCCAAAGACCTTGTTCCTAAAGGGCGGTTATTTACTGCTTGGCGTGCTATCCTTGTTGTAGGCATCCTGAGTATATGAGATTTCCATTTCTGTCTATAAATTTGAATTTTCTCTAAAATTGGGTCAATATTTCATTCTTTCAAAAAACCCAAATTTTTCCTCTTATCTAATCTATTCTTATCTAGTATTTGTCCAATACAAATTCCCATGTACGGTGCAGATTCTGTCGTGCGAAGAAAGGTTGTAGTAAAGAAACTGGGAAAATTTTGTGAATCGAGTTTACCATCATCCGCGCTTTTGGTCTTCTGCGGAAGCTTGGACACAGCCGGCGCGGCGTTCCGTGACCTTCCATCGCGTATTCGCCTGTGCCTGAAGCCGCTCGACAACTGGATCGTGCTGTTTGCTCCGTGTTGGGTTGCCACGGAATCCTGTACAAAAACCCTGCTCCGTTGCTAAACGGTACAGAAGGAAATCGGCGGTAAACGCTCGCTCTGGGTCACTGGGACTGGAGTAGCATGACTTCCTGCTGAAACAGAATTGGAGCTGAGAGGTGATGGACTTGGAGGCGGAAGAATCTTGGCACCAGAAGAAGTGAAGTATTGTCGGACCATCGGATCTGTGCCCCTTCAGCGCTGTCGTCGTTCTTGGAAAAGTTATCGCCTGTACGGGCTCTTCCATATGAAATCGATCAGTAAGAAACCTCGCATTTTTTTAATACTCTGATTTTTTCCCTATTTATACAAGGTGCTGAGGAGAGTGCATTTTCAAAAATATGCTATCGAAAGTCAAACGGTTTTGGTATTATTGAGCGACAAATTTAGCATATTTTATAAAAACAAGCCTCTTTCAGCGCTCAGAACTCTGGAACCGTTTACTGCAGAACATTGAACGAGAGCTTGTTTTGAAGCTGACATTTGGTAGGTTATGTTAAGAAGTAATCCTTATTTTTATTGTATACAGAGAGACATATAATCTGATTTTACTTACTTTTAGGCTTTTTGCCCATTTGTAAAAATGTAAAAAAATATTGAGAAAAAAAAAACCTTGCATTATTAAGAAGGATTCGGCATTGTTTACTTAGTGGCTCGGCAATAAGTTTCGAGGGTATTAAATAGATTATTTTCACACGCCTAGACTTGAACGGCGCAGTACCGCACGCACTGGCCGAGAGATGAAGATAAGCCAGCGTTGGGCGTCATTTTACTCTTGTGTTTATGAAAACTTGTGATAAGCTAGCCCAGCTATGCGGTACTAGACGAAACATCACGTGTTTATGTCTTCTGGCCTTGCTTGCCTAAGCTAGCTCCCGTCTCACAGTCAGCTGGTTAGTTCACGCGCGTACTATTTATTTTCTTTATTTGATGTTTTCAATATTTTCTTATCAACATACCATCAGTAAAAAATACGTGTTTATTTGTACTTTCAATGCGGAATCTAAACATATATTTTTAAAGTATTTTTTCGGCGGCAAAGGCGTCTTAATGAAGAAATATCTAAATTTCTCCATTTCCATAAAAAGTAAGAAAAACTGTTTACAGGTCAATATAAACTTTAATTTCTCAGCATCAAAATAAACCATGATTTTGATCACTGGGTGAAAGGGTTTCGGAGCCACAACAGTTTAAAGTTGCTAATTTTATGAAAATACGATAAATTTAAATATTTTTAATTTAAACACAATGAAGTTGTGATGCCTCAAACTTTACACAAAGCACTGTATCACAGTTGTCAACGGACAGAAAAAGTTCCATTGTATTTAAAAATTGCAAGGTCAATTTTCTCTATATTTCGATCGATTTGAGATGGAATAGCCCATACTCACTCCATTCCACCCGCTTTCCTCCCACCACGTTAAACAGCAGGCTACGAACCTTGCCGAATAGGGATGTTGCCAAACTTCCGTCAAACGGTGTCATAAATAACTGATCCTCCATGCTACAATATCATTTCTTTCAATCAAAATACATCTTGTATTTCTACATTTTTTAAACCTAAATCCATGTCTCGAATCACTTTCCGTAGTTTTTCTTCCCAACCTTGGAAATTATTGTTCCTTTCGCAAGCTTCAGTAATTTCTTCAATGTTGAAACTTCTTTCTGAACGGTATAAAATTCTTTTATCTTTCTTCTTAAAATACATCGGTTCATATCATCTACAATAATCAAAAGTTCCCTTGGTCTGTTCTTCTCTGGTGATTCTAGCTTTTCACCTCCTGCACAGACTCCCTCTCTCTTGATTTTCTTTATTAGGAATTCTGACCTGTCTATATAAATTACATAAAATGTTGTACTATTAGTATTAGTTTAAGTAATTTTAATACATAATCAATTGAAATAAAATAAGCCTCACCTGTGATGTCAGCTGCTCTTTTCGTTGCCTGATTTATAGGAAAGAGATATTGACCTGTTTGTTTCTCTTCATCGCAAAATGCTATTACGTTCTTGCTTAATAATATTTCTTTCGCCACTCCGTGCTACAGTATTCATGTTGAGTTGACAACACTGGACTGCAAGTGCAAATAAACTGTCCCGCAAGAAGGCTCAAAATTGTGAGTAGTGGGGGACAGAAAGGGAGAGAGATAGGAATGCAGGGAGAGAAATGAATTACCGAGGCTGAGAAGGAATTAGGGTTCAGTTCGCATATATTACGGGGGCACAGATCCGATGATCCGACTATAGTTGCAATAACTGAGGCCGGGCCCCAATCACTTGGTTTCCTAAAACTCAATATGTGTTTTGTAGTCGTATGTAACGTATTATATTACTTATTTCAGTGACGCCTATAGCGTTACAGAAATATTATAAAACTTTGCGATATATATTATGTCTTGCAGTGAAATTTGTTCCTGAGGTCCGAAATATTCTTAGAGGTCTGGCTTCTGTATTTAGTATGTTTTCACGGGTTTTTAAGGTTGCACTCGGAAAGCTGAAACTAACTTATAAATAAATAAGTTGGTAAGAGCGTTGGTGCGTTCAGCCAAAGGTCCCGGGATCGATACCCGGCACCGGAACACTCTTTCCCTTGAAATTATTCAAGTCAGAGGCATAAATATGCATAGACATTGTCAATAAAATACATTAAAATTACAATAAGTCAAAAATAAAATACATTAGGCATGAGTTTAAAGGGCCAGACGTGCATCCTCTAGAGCAGTGATGTCAAAGCAAGCGCATTTTTCTGACCTTGACGTTGTGCGCGGGCATCAAGCGCTAAGTATGGAAAGAGGAAGGGTTGTATATTTGAATAAGCAACCTGTTGGATTAAGAAAACAGTGGTGCACAAACTTCAAACGGAACGTGAAATTTTATGTCGTTATTTTTATATGGCTCCTTTCTGTTTAATATTATCTATATTGTCTGTAAAACAGAAGTACTAACACTGATTTCTTAATATTGCACTTGTGTTTTAAATCTTAATAACATAATAGAGAGTTAAGAAGGAATATACACTTAAATTCCATAATAGTATAATATTATACTGTATTAAGTGGATGAAACACATCGTTCATAAAGAAAGTGATATTCCAAAGAAAGAGATTGAGTATGACACGATAAGTTGGAATTTATATTGATGGTATCTTTAGCCTTAAAAAAGTAATCAATAAACTAATCAAAACAATATTACAGTACAAAGGAAAGTTACCTAGGTCCTGTATCTGTTTTAAGTGTAACTAATATTACATAACAAAACTCTTATCGCATTATGCTTTTAAGGTGATATTTGTGAGCAACTTCCTATCATCAGAATATTAAATTATTTTCTCGAAATCTGCTGAAGCTATAGAGCTGACATTTTTAGAACACATGGACACGTATCTTTTGCTTATAATGTAACAGTAGTTGCTTTGTTAATTCATTTCCTTACAAACAATTTCCATGCGAATGTTTTCAAAATGTTCAATACACTATCTTCAGTAATACGTATATACGGTTTATTAGATTTACGAAAACATTCTGTAAGGCTACTAAATAAATAGGCCTATACGTGAAAATTTCACTCTTCTATTAAAAAAGTTGAGAAAATATTTCTTTTGAATAAAAAAAATCAAACTTGTGAAAAATTAAAACTTTTTATTTTATTTTTTTAATTTTAGTAGGTTATTTTACGACGCTTTATCAACATCTCAGGTTATTTAGCGTCTGAATGAAATGAAGGTGATAACGGCGGTGAAATGAGTCCAGGGTCCAGCACCGAAAGTTACCCAGCATTTGCTCATGTTGGGTTGAGGGAAAACCCCGGAACAAACCTCAACCAGGAAACTTGTCCCGACCGGGAATTAAAACTTACATTCTTATAATGCACTTATACTTCTCAGGCAAATCTAAAAATTAACATGGGTACAGTTTTAATAAGTTCTCTTCCCTTTATCTATTGAATCAGTGCTGGCCATCCCTGAATATAGCTCGACCAAGCGGCATATACTACCTCTTTCGTCTGTCTCTTTCCTTTCCGCTGTAAAGCGCTCAGGCTCTCCTGGGCTCTAAAGCGCGCGCTGCTCCTGTGGGCGTCAATTGACATGCCTGCTCTAGACTATAAGGACACAAATGTATTAATTCATTTTTTTATATACTTCCTCAATTTATGTGTATTATTTGTATATTTAATATCCTCAGGCAAGCTATTGTAAATTTTTATTACCATAAACTATATAATTTTTGCTAATATTTGTAAGGTAGTGTACCGGAATACTTAAACTATTTTTATTGCGAGTATCATAAGTATGAAAGTCACTATTTTGGTGAAAGTCGGTAAGATTTGAATACACTAAAAATACACATACCATAAACATTAAGAATATTGTACTGTAAAAAATATTCCCTAAGGAAGTTCTACTATCAACACCAGCTAAGCACCTGACAACACGCTTCTGAGCCATAAAAATGTTATTCAACATGGTTGCAGGTCCTCACAAACATACACATATCTTACACACACACCCAGATAACCATTCACACCAATTATAATACTCACAACTAGCTTACAGATCCATTTGTGTATATTACAAAGGCATTTCGTTGGTTGTCACATTATTTTATAACCCTTAATTAAATAATACTTCGACTCCTATACATGCATTCAAGTTTCTTTTCTGACCAATACTACCAATTCTACGGCCATTTCTTTTATAGAATACGGATTTTTGTATTGTACCAAAACTACAGGACAAGATTCTACAAGACCGCAACCGAAGGTCAAAAGAATTAGCGTACAAAACCCTTGTTCGCCCAATTATTTAATATGGAGCAGTAGGGTGGGATCCGTACAGACAAAACCAAATCGATCCAATAGAAAAGGTCCAACGCAAGGCAGCAAAATATGTCAAAATGGGGAAGGGACATGGCGAGGAGATAGTGAAAGACTTAGGGTGGGAATCTCTCAAATCAAGGCGACGAAAAATCAGACTCACCGCATTGTTTAAGGCACAAATGGGACACAAAGCATGGACCGACATCAATGCTAGATTAGCAACACCATCATACTTAGGCAGGGCTGATCATATGAGGAAGTTTAAATGCAGAAAACAAAGAACGGACGTGGCAAAATTTTCCTTTGATAACCGCACAATAGTAGACTGGAACAGCTTACCTCCGGCAATCTTTCAGGGTGGTCCTCTCAAAATCAATACATTTAAGGAACGGTTGAGAAGATTAGACTGAAAATATATAGTGTAATTATCTAAGTTGTCATGTAATTAATTAAGTTGATATGTAATTAATTAAGTTGATATGTAATTAATTAAGATGATATGTTATTAATTAAGATGATATGTAATTAAGATGATATGTAATTAAGTTGATATGTAATTACTTAAATTGGTAATAGTTGGGTGCAATAGGTTAGGTTCACTTTTGATTATTGTAGGCGTTATTATAGCATAGTTTTTATTTATAGTCCTAGGTTTATTGCATCTATTTATTTATAGTTAGAAGTAAATTTACGTTTATTTTTTATTGCTGTAATTATTGTATTATTGTAATGGTATTATTGTATATTATATACCACTGCCACCGGGTGTATACCCAATTGTAGTGTTAATAAATGCATACATACAACTCAAATTCCTGTCCATTCAGTTCAGCTCTGCCATCCAGCTTACGTTTCTCTTGCGCGCGCATCTAGTGTTACCACAGTCTAATAGATACAGTCACGCAACTCATACGTATAAAATATGCCAACATTTGACAGCTGGCGCGACAGTAGCCCTCTAGCGGCAGGCAAGTTAAAAGTGTGCACACGACATATGATCACACATCATAAAACGGGGTTTGCGCAATTTATTTTATATTTTTATTCTATACAGTAAGTGTATATAGTTCTTATTAATTTTACTTTAGAATCCCAGAAGAATTTCACACGCAGTTAATCTACAAGTTTCAGAAGCTGGGAATAAACGTAATTATTTCTGCTCCTTACAACTGAATCATGGCCCTGATCACGTATCATGGTTTGAAATAATATAATTGTTCGTACATGGATGATTAATTCAATTCATTCCTGAATATATTTATGAATAATTATAACTCTATATTTCCTATGAGAAGAGTCAAAATTAGTAGCTTCAAAATTGTAGGGCATATCTAGTAGAGTACATCGCGTGGTGAACTCCTCTCCCTATTTCCTGAGAAATCAACTGTTTTCCATACCGCAAATTGGGGTAAACTCGGCCGTTGAGGTAAACTTGAAAATAAAAAAGGGGAAGATTTAAACCTTAATATGAGCAACCTTTGTTGTTGAGAGTTGTTTCTCTACACTGTAGAGGATCAAATCATTTGTGAGGCAGCTTTCACAGTTTCAGAACCGCGCCGTTCCGTCTCTCAGCAGTGTCGTCGGAATTCGAACCCGAGAATGGAGTAGTGATGACAAGTGTGATACTTTCTATGGCCTTAAGAAGTTACTCGGACGCTTTCGCCTGAACTTAGCTCGCACTTGTCGGTATGTGGAAGTATTTTAAAACTGTTAAAGTCTACCGGATAACTTTTATGTCTAGCCCACTTGTAAGACATGCATTCATCTCCTCGAGTAATGACGTTTCATTGCATACCTACAAAGAAGCTGGGTCAAACGTGGTTTATACTCAGTCATAAAGATGATTAGCCTGATCTTGTGTTATAAAACGCTTTGTATGCGTTGTTAAGGTTTCCTGGCCTCGCGGGTTCGCAATTTTGAAGCCGGTCTTCCTGCAAGTCTTTTGTTACTGGAACTGGGACAACCGAGGCAGTGCACTGAATACAGGGTGATGGTGCACGAAGTTACACCGGTATTTATAGAGGTTAATCGTAAAGACATTCGGAATTACACTACAGATATCCAGAGAGTCGTATCGTATAAAATAGTTATCGCCTCGAAGTTGTCAGTTGTGCAATGCGCATTGCATTCATTCCCTTGTAAATTTTGTTGTTAGAACACTTGTGTTATAAATATCTATGATAATGTTTGATCTTTTGAGACACAATTATTTGAGCAATGTTCCACTGCTAACCTTACTCTATTAAGAGTCAAAAGTCAACTAATACTTACTTACTTACTGGCTTTAAAGGAACCCGGAGGTTCATTGCCGCCCTCACATAAGCCCGCTATTGGTCCCTATCCTGAGCAAGATTAATCCATGCGAGAACGTGAATTCGATTATGCGCACTGTTCAAAACATACAGAGGTGAGCCTGCCTGGAGAGAAATAAAAACTAGGTTGCAGCCGCCAAATTACTCTTCAAGGAACGACCACTCATATAAATTGAGGGAAAGAAGACAGAGGACGGACACTGGAAAGTTTTCTTTTCTCAATCGTACTATCAGGGACTGGAATGCTTTACCTGCAGACTTACTAAAGGCTTTACCAACAACCAAAAACGTATTTAAAAATAGGCTTAAGGACTTTACTAATAGACGATAATTATACACAGTATTTAAAGGGTGTAATTAATATTTTGTTATTGAAGTGTTGTATCAGTGAAGAATTATGTTGTGTCAGTGAAGTGTGTTGTGTCAGTGAAGTGTGTTGAGTAAGTGAAACGTGTTCCTGTCAGTGAAGCTTTATAGTTTATAGTGGCAGTGCAAAGTATTTGAACAGTGAAATGTTTTTGAAGTGTTAGTGAAATTAGGATAGAATCAGTGAAATGTGTCGTAGTTCCAGTGCAGTGAGTGAGTGAGTTGACAGCGAAATGAGTGTAGTGCTGAAAGGTACTCGTGCAGATATGAACATATCATACTCGTGGGTTTCAGTTCGAACATAGGTTTAAGGTACAAATTAGATTTACTTTAAATGTAATTTTAACGGATCGTGCTTCATTTAATTTAGGATGTTCCCTGCTATTATTATTATTATTATTATTATTATTATTATTATTATTATTATTATTATTATTATTAATTATTGTTAGTATTATTAGTATTATTAATTGTATTTTTTATTAATTGTGTTTATTATTGTCTTTATTGAGTGTAATTAGTTACCACTGCCACCGGGTATATACCCATTACAGTGTGAATAAATACATACATACACACATTCTCTATCATCATATCCCACCTCCCTCAAATCCATTTTAGTATTACCTTCCCATCTACGTCTCGGCCTCCCTAAAGGTCTTTTTCCCTTCGGCCTCCCAACTAACACTATATGCATTTCTGGATTCGCCCATACGTTCTACATGCCCTGCCCATCTCAAACGTCTGGATTTAATGTTCCTAATTATGTCAGGTGAAGAATACAATGCGTGCAGTTCTGCGTTGTGTAACTTTCTCCATTCTCCTGTAACTTCATCCCTCTTAGCCCCAAATATTTTCCTAAGCACCTTATTCTCAAATATATTTAATCTCTGTTCCTCTCTCAAAGTGAGAGTCCAAGTTTCACAACCATACAAGATTGACTAAATCCTAAAATGATTAAAAGCGATTGCTTTTGACTTGTTCAATAAAGTATCTCCCGAGGCCCACTATTTGTTTCAGTAGATTTAAATATTTGTTGGGAGACCGCAGGGAAAAATACCTATGGGGAGACCGAGACATACATGGGAGGATAATAATAAAAGGGGTTTGATGTAGGTGGGATATGATGATAGAGACTGGATTAAGCTTGCTCAGGATAAGGACCGATGCCGGGCTTATGTGGAGGCGGCAATGGACCTGTAGGTTCTGTAAAAGCCATTTGTAAGTAATAATAATAGTAGTGGTGGTGGTGGTAGGTACCGAAGTAAGAAAATAAGCTTTCATTTCCTAAATTTCATATAAATTCTATTCTTTAGAACAATTGAAAGATTTAAAATATCTCAACTTAGTTTATAAACTTTGCGGTGTAACCTAATATGTCCAAATTGGCCTATTTTGTGTTTAACATATCTCACTACCGGTATTCATTCTCTTAAAAATCAATATAAAACATATATAATAATAATAATAATAATAATAATAATAATAATAATAATAATAATTCTTTATTTATACTGGCAGAGTTAAGGCCATAGGGCCTTCTCTTACACTCTACCAGGTCACAAAGTATACAAGCAGTTAAAATTTAACAAAAAGTTAAAGAACAGAATACTAACATATTTAAAAAAATAATAATTATAGGATAATAAAATCGACACTAAACAAAATGAATATAATACCATAATAGAAGAAAGAAAGTAAAATACATTGGAATATAGTAAAATCAACTCATTTAGTACAAATTGTTATAATATGGAAAACGTAAGGTAGAATATAGCAAAATGGAATGTAATAAAATAATAATATAAAAAAAGAAATACTAATATTAAATAAAATTCACAATAAAAAGGCTATGATTATAAATTCATCGGCTGATAAAGAGGAAAAAAAGGGGAAAGGAAGGAAAGAAATATGTAGCCTATATTTTTACAAAACTATCGGAGAGGAAAAGAATCTAATTTAAAAAGTGCAATTTTAATGTATTTTTGAAACTAGACAATGTCCGACAGTCTCTGACATGTTGTGGTAGAGAGTTCCAGAGATGAGCTACAGAGACCGTGAAAGATGACGAGTAGAAGGATGTTCTGTGTTTAGGAATGGGGAGTGTGATATGTGATATATTTATTTTAATTCATGCCATAGGTCGTGAGGTGATAGCAAAGTCGCTAAATTGGCAACACCGCATTGAAAATTAGAAGTTGCTACCAGAGAAGGAGGTAAAGCGTGATAAATAATGTAGGCTAAATGAAAAAAATACATCGTCTTACTTACGTGTAGCTAATTTTTAGTTTATTTTAAACTGTTTCTACATTTATAGCAAAATTTATGAGATACCCCACTGTTGTGGTACTTTGTGAGACGAGATCTTATGAACTAAGATCCGATTAGAAGTTTAAGTGAATCCATGAATGTTGGTGAAATGAAATTTGTAAATTAGAGTGAAGCGAGAGTAATCTTACGAAACCTCACATTCTGTATTTTCCGTATCTTTGCAGTGAACGTCGGTCATCGAATCCTGGTTTGCAGAATGGTAAATTTACAACCTGGTAGTAAGCTTTCGGGGGGACATCACGTACAGTAACACGGGTGCGAAAGTTCCGCTTCTAGCAGCAAAGAAATGGACCATAAATCTGAAGTGTTGTCTGGTATACGAACCCCACATTCTCGGGATGCGGGGAAGAGATGACTGGTGCATTTCAAAAGATCGGAGTTAGATGGCAGGCCACGTCTACGTCATTATTCATTCTCTGCCGCTTTCGTGGAAATATTTGCAAGTTCCTCTCAAGAGAGCTAGACTGTATTGCGCGCCATTATTATTATTATCTTAGGAATAGTCGAAGACCTCCCGTATTAAGTACTGCGTCACATTTGCACTATTGAATTGGGAGGAAAATGCCCAAAAGTGGTCATGACAAGATAGGGTCAACATTGGTAATTTCGTGGCAGTGTTTATTTCGTGATACTTTTTCTTTGCTCTTTTGTGAACTAACCAATGGTGTTACGAGATTCAAATTTCCGCCAAGGGATTGCATATGTTGTCCAGTTTCCAGAAACATAGAGCTAAGCTTTGTGTGACTATTGTAGTTGCTTCAGTGAGCTTTTATGTTTGGAGAGAGCAAGTTAGCGTCGACTTCTCAGGCGTACAAATTTTGTGGATGTTTGTAATTACATTACAGGCTTATTACTAAAGGTAAGTATATGATATTTGGTACAAAGATTTATTGTATCTTAATGAAATTTTAGGATTTGTTTTTGGAATTTTGGATACATCTGTAGCCGCCATATAGGCTTAGCTTTACTGATAGAAATCTTAGCTGTTTGAGGCGAAATTTTGTTGAGTATTAAGCGTTACATTTTATACTATTTTAAAAATTGTATTAAAATACGAATTTTATAAATCTGAAGGTAAGATGTAATAACAAAAAAGAAAAGGGGGACGCAATGGTTTCAGTGTAGCTTCTGTTTGATTTGTTATCATGCTAAGTGTCAACGATAAGTGCTAGATGACTTACTTGCAAGAATTGTGGCAGAAGATGGAACATGGCTCCACCATTTTGGACCGGAGACAGAGGCAGACAATGGAGTGGCATCATGTAAATTCACCAAAGAAATAGAAATTCCAAAGTACATCTTCGGCAGGAAACGTTATGGCTACTGTGTTTTTCGATTCAGAAGGACTCTTGCTTGTGGACATCATGCCACACGGAACCACCATTAATTCTGACGCGTATGTGGCAACTCTCAAGAAACTTCAAGCTCGACTGAGTCGTGTTCGACGACATCGGGAGAACCAGGATGTTCTGAAATTGCACGACAACACACAGCCATATGTCAGTCACAAGACCACAGACCAGATCAGAAAATTCGGATAGACAACACTGAAACATCCGCCTTACAGTCCTGAACTGGAACCGTGCGATTACCATCTCTTTGGTAAACTGAAGGATCCCTTCGCAGAACGAGGTTAGAAGATGACTCCCTTGTGCACGCTGCTAAAGAGTGGCTCAGACGTGTTGGTGCAGACTTTTACAGTGCTGGTCTACAGGCCCTCGTTCCTAGGTTACGTAAGGCAGTTGAAAGGGACAGGGATTATGTGGAAAAGTGACATTTTGTTCCTAAAGGATGTATATACATTCTGTGAAAATAGCAAAGCTGTAGGATAAAAATATAATTTTTAAACAAATGTTATGCATTACTTTTGGAGTTACCCTAGTAATAGAGGCTATAGTAAAGTCCGTAATAAAAGTGTTCACCCTTTCAGGGCAAATTTCAATTTCAATTTCAATTTTTACTTTCATTTCATTCTTATTATGCGTTGATATGTGTTTCTATGTTTTCTTGCTATGAATATTAGACGGAATTACTATGTTTGAAGTCTTGTAACAATAAATGAGAATTTCGTTTGACTTTAATGAATTTTTACACAATTGTTCTACCTCTCACGAAATTATCAATGTAATATCACGAAATTACCAAGGTTATCACGAAATAACCAACCTTTTAGCTTAGGTTGTAAAAGTGGTTTTTGGGACTTATTCAAGAACGTGTCCAATCTTTTATGTCTCCAGATTTGTACAGCAAGTTATCGTCTTTTAGATGAAAAAATCGGAATAAGGATATATTTACACATTTGCATTTTAAATTAATTTTCATGAAATTATCACGAAATTACCAATGTTTACGCTATATAGGATAACCCCCCCTAACTTACGCACTTTTCATTTCATTTATTATATTCCATAGATCTTACATGAGCAATGAAGCTTTAAGATGTGGAACAAGTCAAAATTTTACAATATTACAATTACAATTTTTACAAATTTTTAAAATTTAAAAAATATTTTAAAATTTATACAGTTTTACAATTTTATAATTTTCTGCAATTTTTTTTACATTTTTTACAATATTTTGGGGAGCTGTAGTGAGATGATGTGAGGTCCGAGAATTTTCCAGAAGATTACCCGGCATTTGCGTTATGGTTGGGGAAAACCTCGTAAAAAACCCAACCAGGTAATCAGACCAAAGGGGTGAAATGAAGTGATGCCGAGGACTCTCCATAGACCATCCGGCTTCAGTCCCACGGCTGGGGAAAACCTCGGAAGAAACCATTCAATGAGACCAAAGGGTGAACCAACCCAAGCCCGAACGCAGCTCCGGATCAGCAGCCCAGCGAGTCTGCCGACTGAGCTACATCGATGGCTCTACTAAAAATATACAATACATAGCCAATCAGATTATTAAATTTACAAACGCAAACGATCATTCATCAGTTGAGCTATATGTATAATACAAAACAAGTTAATTAAATTTAAGGCATAAACAATTCAATCAGTTGTGATATACAGAAATTGATAATACATATCATGCAAACTACTTCAGATTACAAACACAAACAATTCATCAATAGAGCTATACAGATTACTATTCAATTTAAAGCATATACAATTCATCAACCAAAACTATAGTAACATATACAATACAAAGTAAACAGATTAATTCAATTTACAAGCATACTTTCATTAAGCTATACAAATTTGTACATAAACATAAAAAATTCATCAGTAGAGCTATACAGACTATCTTGCAGAACATAAAGAACAGAATAATGCTTTGTTCAGTTAAAGAGTTAAAAAAAAAAAACAACCATAGTCCAAAAACATAAACTTTCAGGACAGACAAAAAACTATCTGGCATGGGTGTTATTGACACTTCAAGTATGAAATTCATCATGCCATTTCTTAAGGCGTTGTAGAAACTTGGGAAAACTGAAGTACATTTATAACTTAAATTGCCTCACAGAAATATAGGTTAAATGTAGGTAACTGTGGACAATGGATGTTTTAAGAAAAAATTCCCGCCGGGAATCGAACCTGGGGCAGCTAGTCTGGAGGCAGACACGCTACCACAGAGCTAACCCGGCGGACAACAGTTCGAATGTTAATTTTGTGTGACTTCTGTAGAATTATTTTATCTTACTAAGGATGTTAGGTGAAAATCCACAAACGATTAGGGAAAATACAGGAATATTACATGAAGGAAGTAAAGAGAGAGGTTTGGAAGTAAACTTCGATGAAACAAAGTATAAGATTATGTCTCGTGACCAAAACATAGAACGAAATGAAAATATAAAATTTGGAAATTTAACCTTTGAAAAGGTGGAAAAATTGAAGTATCCTGGAGCAAGAGTAACAAATATAAATTAAACTGGGAATAAATATGGGAAATGCCTGTTATTATTCGGTTGAGAAGCTTTTATCATCCAGTCTCCTCTATAAAAAAATTGGAATGTATAAAACAGTTACATTACTGGTAGTTCTGTATGGTTGTGAAACTTGGACTCTCACTTTGAGAGAGGAACACAGATTAAGGATGTTCGAGGATAAGGTGGTTAGAATAATATTTGGGGCTAAGAGGGATGAAGTTACAGGAGAATGGAGAAAGTTACACAACGCAGAACTGCACGCATTGTATTCTTCACCTGACATAATTAGGAACATTAAATCCAGACGTTTGAGATGGGCAGGGCATGTAGCACGTATGGGCGAATCCAGAAATGCATATAGAGTGTTAGTTGGGTAACCTAAGGGAAAAGACCTTTGGGGAGGACGAGACGTAGATGGGAGGATAATATTAAAATGGATTTGAGGGAGGTGGGATATGATGGTAGGGACTGGATTAATCTTGCTCAGGATAGGGACCGATGGCGGGCTTATGTGAGGGCGGCAATGAACCTCCGGATTTCTTAATAGCCATAAGTAAGTAAGTAAGGCGATAATGGCAGCTCTAGAGGCATGATGTTGAATTGAGCTGCATGATTATTTTCAAGTGTCTTCGACATGTTAGTTAGTGTGTGAACTGCAACCTGAACATAGAAGCTGTTATTTCTGTCTTTTGCTTGGTCGGTCCTTTCCTTCCAGCAAACATCCGGTTCCTCAACCCCGTGATAAGATAGGCAGACGTGGCGTTTGTTGAACTGCTGATCTGGTTGTAACGAAAAGCGGCCCACGAGATTGGAGATGCCTGCAACTCGTCCATCAGAAATTGGACCACACATTAATCTGTGAGAAGTTTGCGACCCCAGGTACTGCAGGCTCTTGACGTTTGAACTCCATCAGACTGCATAAATTTTTTATTGGGTTATTTTACGGCGCTGCATCAACATCTAGGTTATTTAGCGTCTGAATGAGATGGTGATAATGCCGGTGAAATGAGTCCGGGGTCCAGCACCGAAAGTTACCCAGCATTTGCTTGTATTGGGTTGAGGCAAAACCCCGGAAAAAAACCTCAACCAGGTAACTTACCCCGACCGGGATTCGAACCCGGCCACCTGGTTTCGCGGCCAGACGCGCTGACCGTTACTCCACAGGTGTGGACCCGGATCGAGGGTCGTCGACCGCAAAGTGATGTTGTTTTCTTCGTAATGCGACACAATGTTTATAAAAAAATTTCTACACTAGTTAAGAAAATGTTAACTTTTGTTAACAATTGAGATATTATTTTATTTCGTGTATTTCTGTATTTCAGTAACAACTTTTAAATATGAATTTATTTTAATTCTTTCGTTATAGTTTAGATGCGAATACCATATCGAGTAAAACAATTTTTTTTATATTGACTATCACACTTTTAGTACGTCATACTACTTTTGACTAATAAAATGGTACGGAATGACGTGTTTCAAGCAATCATGGCTGCCTATACTAAACGTTTGATCACCTCTCTAGCATTTGTTTCTTTGTTTGCCAACATTGTGCTTTCGAAATGATTGTTTATTTTGTCATTCTCAATTAAAACTTTTTTATCATTTATCTTGTTTATATTATTTAGGTTATGTTATAGCTACTGCTGTATGAGATTATGGATAGTCACGTATCAGAGATTGTTTAATAAATATTCATAATTGAAGTGAAATGCAGCTGTTTTAATAAAAATGAAACTGAATCAACAAAGCCTTCTTGACTAGTAATCGTCCATAGAGTTCAATGAAGATTATATAGTTGGCACAACTGTTAACAAGAGAGCAGCTCATCATAACACACTACTGCCACCTAGCGGAATATTTGTAATGATGAGATGGTACAATAATATATGTATTTTCAAGACAGTTTAGTAAGTCAATTAATATATTATTGTATTGGAGTACTTTATTTCTTCTAATCTTTATATACTTTCGTGTAATCATGTAATAGTCAATTGAATCCCACTCGAGTTTTGATTTTCTCTAGCTAAATCAAAACCTCTAGTGAGATTACTGTTGATAATCGCACGTGAACGTTTCTCAGCCAATGAACGAGCTCATTGACGCTAGAGTGACCAGTGAGAATTGAATTACACTGATAGTTAAAAGCATTCTGCTCAAAATTAATATAAGTGATAATTTTTTTTCTCCTACGTTCATTTGTTTTATTTGTATCGTCTCTGTTTCGATGTATCAACAATCAAACAATGACGTCAGACTCGCAGTTTGAACATGCAACAATAATTAATTACAATAATTGCACAATTAATTACTATATGTAAAAATGTTTACAACAAAATTAAACATGTTGAAAATTATAGATAAGCGATGATAAAAGAGTTCAAAATAAAGTGTTGTTATAACCTGAAATGTTCAGTTGTTTTTATTTCAAGGAAACTTTTATTCATATCATTTCTGCTTCGATTCGACTGTTTTTCTGGATATCTACTGGTAATGGAAATTACGGGAAAACGGCTAAACGAATTTTAATAAATGACCTCTCATTTTGAAGCGTGGAACCCAAAGTTTTTCAGAAAAATAGTAGTTTTCATTGAAATGTCAATTTTCCTACATCATTTTCCTATTTTCCAAAATCCATCTTTCGTCAGTTTTGAGAACTAATTAATTGCATTTCAGAATAAAACAATACACACACTACAACAAACAATAGACTATTACACGAAGACCATGACCTACAGGATTGCTGACATATAGTTCAGATGGCTCAGATTCTTTCACATCATAATGCCAATATGTCGATCTTCTTTTGTGTAATTTTTTGATAACGTATAAAAAATAATTTACGGATCTGATTCTCTGGTCTGTAGTTTTCCGAGTACAGCTGTGTATTGGATATTAAGAACTACAAAACTTAAGAATGTTTGATGACATTATTACCATTAAAATTAAATATTATTATAGTTAATGCAACACATAATGCTATACTGATATATGAAAGTGAAACCTTTTGGGGCGTTAAGTAGACGCAGAGAAAGTATATTTTATATTAGATCTTCGTTTCTATAATTTACTGAGTAACGGCTATATATGTGTTACTGAAAACTATAAAACTTACGTAAGGTAACAATATTGTTATTAACAATGAAATACTTTTATAGTTATTAATCAAGTGGTGTGGGTCGTTTTCATATATGTAATGGCAGTGTGGTATAGATATTTATATGTCTGATTCTCTAATTTTCCTTGGTAGTAATTGAGTCATGCTTCCTATTTTAGCTGCGTCTTTAAACTACATCAAAATTAATTTCATATTTCTTTGGCTTAATTGATTAGATTAGTGATCGCTGCCAAGCATATTTTGTTGTATGGAAAATAGCATGCCATTTCACTTCTTGCTACCGTGATGAGTAAGTTTATTTCCCGCAACCAGCAACAAATTAAATACTGAAGCTGCTGACGATTTGCGATGGACAGTTTTATTTAGAACGCATATAAGATTCTACAACTCTGACACATCATTCGCCTCATTTTCCGCATCTCAGCAATAGATTCCTCACAACAGCTTATATTACAGAAAATATACGGGATAACATTCATTATTACACAACTTAATCCAGGAGTATTTGGTAGATCAGTATTGTCTGGAGGAAGCGCAAAAATTACAATTCCTAAGAAAAGACCAAAAGGTATTACTTACTGATAAAATAAGAGGCCTACAAGATTTTGTAGTCTCTTGATCACCTCAGCAAGATCTCTTAGTGGGAAAAAGTGATTCTTCCCTCTACATTTCAGAGTAGTTCACGAAACATGCAGCAGCTATACCAAGATGCTAAGTCTTTTGTTCAAAGCATGACAAACCTGACATTTTCTTAACTTTCACATACAATCGCAATGACCCGAAATAGCTACTGCATTACTCCCACATGAAAAACTCGCTGATCGTCCTGACATTGTTACTTGCTATTTCGCATTGAAACTCAAGAACTGAAGATGGATAGGTTCAAGGAAAAGTATTTGGCATTAAAAAAACATTCAGAGGGAGTATGTTTCACTATTATGGAAGGAAATAACTTTCAAAATGTCTGATATTCTTCACTAGGGAGCGGATTTTTATGTGCTAAAAAGTACAAAAATATTTGCTAAAAATAAAAAGAAAAAATATATTTTTAAATGTGACAAAAATACCTTACTTAGCTTGGAAAAAAAAAATGTTACTAGGTACTCACCAACCACACTTGAGTGCTAGTAGTTGGCCGAGAATTGCAGTGAACAACAAAGGTCATCTCCAAATTCTCCATCACAGATGCATGCCGATTATCTCTGAACAACGACTTATTCTGTGAAAACGATCTTTCGACATCACTGGACGTCAGACGTGCATATTTAAAGAGAGGAATGTCACAAACACAAACACCGTCAATTTCACCTACAGGCACATCCTCCAATACTTGAGCAACTTTACACATTTTTATATCCACTGTTTTTCCCAAACACATTCTGGAATTTGTCCCTTAGTACTTGTACTTCTGAACCTGGTAGCGAGTCTAGTTTAATTTCCACGGCACGCACCTCCCTGTTTCAGACAACAGGTTTTTGGATGTTTCGAGTTTTTTATGGTGTCACACAAAAAGCTTAGATTTGCTGATATGAAAGCCAAATCGTTTTTTAAAGAACCATCTTTCAGTATATCTTGAAGGATACCGATTGACGAAGCCGATAACACGGAATCATAATAAGATGTATTGCCTTACTTGATAGGCATGAGAGACGAGAGATTTGTTTAAATTAAATAATGTTCATACCGGAGCTTTTATCTGTTGTGTTTCACAAACAAAGCGTGGAATGAAATCATCCCCAGCAACAATAAACATTCCTAATTATGTGTTGCAAGATCTCTCCTCCTTGTCCATGTTAATTTATTCTCTAATAATAACATTGATATGCTGCCTAGCAGTTCTCAGAACTTGAGGCGATACTATTACAAAAATGGATCACGGATACACCATACAGCGCTTAGAAACACGAAGCAACCAAAAATTCTTAAAAAGATAACGTACTTCTGAGTGATATAATAGTTCTAAAATGTTTAAAAGTTCTTGTAAAAAATTACTTGATTAAAAAAACTCCAAGATTTATGTGTTTATAATAGATTTCCTGAAAATATGCATTTGTATAATTTTTTTGTGAAAATATGTGTTTTTATGTGAAATAAAATTCGGGTTTTAAACTTGAAACTTCATGTTCGGAATTTTTAACTTTGTTAATTGTGTTTTATCACACGCAAAAATAATATTTAATTACATAGAAATCCGCTCGTTATTCTTCACTGTACTTCTTATGGATTTGGTTTGCAGTATTTGTTGCACAAGCCACGAGTTATCATTATAACCTGGAATGTTCAATTGTTCAGGATTACCTACAGTTGTTCGCATTGGGATTATCTTGCGGAATACAATTCGTGATAATAGTTATCCTCAGGTAATTCAGTTTCGCTTTTTAAACTCATGTCTGTTGTCAATAGATAAACATTCTCGACCTCTAGTCTCGAAATAATTACCATGACAACAAACATTCGTTAAGCTCAATTGAATTATCGGAAAACTATCAGCACTCATTGTGTTGTAGAATAAAATTTAGATAACATTAAATCGTTTTGTTTCTCTGTAGTCTACTTTACTAATGATGATAAAAATGTAGACTATGTTCGAAATTTGAACGTATTACAGTAAAAAAAAAAGGAATAATGAATTTAATCGCATGTGTTAATGTTGAGTGGTGTTTGGAAACACGTTAAATTATATCATTGCCTGTTGCACTAGAAAGACCTTCATGGTAAGGAAGGCCTGGATGATAAACCCCTACAATCTTGGACTTCCACGTAACTAACCAGCCTTTCTTAAGGAAAACAAATCGCTTGGAAATATTAACTAATATAAAAACATAGTTTTTTTTTTTTTTTTTTCATTTCTAAAAATTAATTTCGAAGATTGAGAAATTTTTTATACAATGTGGTTCGGTATACTATACCCGATTGCCTCCAGAATATTTGCACTGTGCCCCTAACACCTACATACAGAGTGAACCGAAAGTAGTGTTATTAATTTCAGGGGGTTGTGCTTTGAGATATTTCAAACAGTAACGTGTAGTACAGTTTTGCTCGTCTTTGCTTTCTTTTCAAAATAAAAATTGTTTTGTATGAAACATAGCGTGTATTAAGAAAGAAATTCATTGAATTCACAATAAGCTCAGTTAGTTTGTTTTTTTTTTTGGTTATTTTACGACGCTGTATCAACATCTAGGTTATTTAGCGTCTGAATGATATGAAGGTGATAATGCCGGTGAAATGAGTCCGGGGTCCAGCACCGAAAGTTACCCAGCATTTGCTCGTATTGGGTTGAGGGAAAACCCCGGAAAAAACCTCAACCAGGTAACTTGCCCCGACCGGGATTCGAACCCGGGCCACCTGGTTTCGCAGCCAGACGCGCTGACCGTTACTCCACAGATGTGGACTCGGTTAGTTTGAGAGAGCAATGTATTATGATAACAAGTGACTGAAAGAATTTTAGTTTTGTCCTTTAAATGTACAGAAATTTGATCCGAACAAATGTAACATTGTAAAATTTCTTTGAAGAAGGAAAGGTTACGTTTGTTCCAATCAAATTTCTGCACATTTATAGGACAAAACTAAAATTATTTCGAAAGCAGTACAAATCATCTGAAAATATTAACGAACCTAAAAACATTGTATTTTTACATTTCTAAAAACTAATTTAGAAGATTGAGGACAAAGCTGAAACTCTTTCTTAAGGAATACAAATCGCCCGAAAGTATTAACTAACCTAAAAACATTGTATTTTTACATTTCTAAAAACTAATTTCGAAGATTGAGGACAAAACTGAAACTCTTTCTTAAGGAATACAAATCGCCCGAAAGTACTAACTAACCTAAAAACATTGTATTTTTACATTTCTAAAAACAAATTTCGAAGATTGAGGACAAAACTAAAACTCTTTCTTAAGGAATACAAATCGCCCGAAAGTATTAACTAACCTAAAAACATTGTATTTTTACATTTCTAAAAACTAATTTAGAAGATTGAGGACAAAACTGAAACTCTTTCTTAAGGAATACAAATCGCCCGAAAGTATTAACTAACCTAAAAACATTGTATTTTTGCATTTCTAAAAACTAATTTCGAAGATTGACACTCTTTTTACACAATGTGATTCAGTATACTATACCCGATTACCAATAAAATATTTGCACTATGCCCCCAACAATCTACAGGATGAGGCGTAAGAAATGTCATAAATTTCAGGGGGTTGTACTTCGAGATATTTCAAACAGAAACGTGTAATACAACTTTCCTCGTCCTTGCTTCGTTTTCGGGGGGGGGGGGGAATTCATATGAACATTTCATAGCGTGTGTTGAGAGGGCAATTAATTGAATTCCAAGTATGCTTATTGTCAGTCAATTTAAGAGAGCAATAAATTTATTATGATAATAAATGAATTTTAACTTTGTACTTATGTGCAGAAATTTGATACTAACAAATGTAACATTGTAAAATTCCTTTGTAGAAACAAAAGTTCGGATAAAATTTCTGCACATAAGAACAAAACTAAAATTCTTTAAATCATTTATTGACATAATACACTGCTCTCTTAAATTGACTGAGCATATTGGGAATTGAATCAGTGACTTTTCCAAAACACGCTATGAAATTTTCATATGAAACAGTTTTTATCTGTAAAAGGAAGCAAAAACGAGCAAATTATATTAAACTTTTTTGTCTGAAATGTCTCAAAGAATAACCCCTTGAAATTAATGGCATTACTTATGTTTTATCCTGAATATAATACCTCAGTCACAGCTGTCATGAAATCGCTTCCGTCCAGCTACGGAGTTGATTGAAATAAGCGGCTGATGAACCTCGGCAGTCACGGGTCACGGGAAGATAAATGACAATGGTGCGGGGAAAGTGTGGTAATCACGTGACATGCACAATATATTTTAACTCTTTGACTGAAGTCCAGACATCTGAATGCGGTCTGGTGTGTCACTTATTTCATGTCAACATTCTTCTATGTCAATAGAACTTTACTGACTACAGTAAATGATATTGACTATTTCGTTCATGTACCAATGCACCGATGGAGTGTAAGAAGGTATTGATTTAACCAATCATAGCCAACTATGAACTGCAATCTTGTCGCACCTGATGTTGAGATGTTAAATATTCCCATTGTTTCCTTGACAACACAGTGGGCCGTGATATTGTGTAACGGCCGTGCTACTAAATAGCCTATCACTGAAACCACAGAGAGTATCTATACTAATAATAAATCTGTAGCCGAAATTTTTCTGGTAATTTTCGATTTTCCAAAAATAATTGGTCCTAACATATATAATTAACCACCCTGAAACCGAAAATCGCATTTTTGACATTTTTGTTTGTATGTCTGTCTGTATGTTTGTTACCTTTTCATGCGATAATGGCTGAACCGATTTATATGAAAATTGGAGTATAAATTAAGTTCATTGTAACTTAGATTTTAGGCTATATGGCATTCAAAATACTTTATTTAAAAGGGTGGTTATAAGGGGGCCTGAATTAAATAAATGGAAATATCTCGCTTATTATTGATTTTTGTGAAAAATGTTACATAGCAAAAGTTTCTTTAAAAATGATTTCCGATAAGTTTTATTCTTTACAAAATTTTGATAGGACTGATATTTAATGAGATAAATGAGTTTTAAAATTAAAATAACTGCCATCTAAGGCCGTGTAATGAATTAAAAAAGAAATGACTTCGTCTATAAGGGGCCTTGGACAACAACAATCGAAACAGGGGCCTTGGACATCAACAATCGAAAGCTATGAAACATAGCCTACAGAGAATGTTTCTGTGTTTGTATGAAGTAATATCAGAAGCTAAATTAACCGATTTGTATAATTAATTATTATTTCACCATTGGAAAGTGTAGTTTCTCTAGATGGACATAATGCTATAATGTTATTACAGTAACGTCTGAGTAAATCGAGGACAGGTAAGATTAAAATAGCTTCTTATGCACAGAAAATTTGATAGGCTATTTTGTACATTCGTTTTCTGTATTTCTTAAAATAATATTTATGTACACTCATTTTAATCTCAGAGAATTAACGAACAACAAGAGTGTATTGATTTAGTATGCAGTAATAGTACATTAGCTTAGCAGTCCATTATTTTATAATTCAAATTTTAACTAAGCTCAATTAAATCGTGTTAAAATACATAAAATATACATACAATAAATGAAATGCAAATAAAAAATTGGGTAATGAGCGAAGCAGATTATCTTGCGCTGTTGTAAAAGTTGTTCCCTGGATCAAACGTCCTATTTTAATTATGTAATTACTTTATATTTATTTCTAACAGGTGCAGCGGAGCGCACGGGTACGGCTAGTTAATAATAATTCATTGCTATAGTATTATTATTATTACTATTACTATTATTGTTATTACAATTATTATTACTACCATTATTATTATTATTATTATTATTATTATTATTATTATTATTATTAATATTGTTATTACTATTATAGTTATTATTATTATTATTATTATTATTATTATTATTGTTACTATTATAGTTATTATTATTACTACTATTATTGTTATTACTACTACTAGTTTTAAGATACAAATTAGATTTATTTCAAATGTTATTTTAAGTGATCGTTTCATTTAATTTAGTATATTCCCTGTTGTTGTTATTATTATTATTATTATTATTATTATTATTATTATTATTAGTATTAATTATTAGTATTATTATTAATTGTATTTTTAATTAATAAGTTTATTATTGTCATTATTGAGTGTAATTAGTTACCACTGCCACCGAGTATATACCCATTGCAGTGTGAATAAATACATACATACTATTATTGTTATTATTACTATTATTATTATTGTTATTATTACTATTATTATTATTATTATTACTATTCTTATTGTTATTATTATTACTACTATTATTATTATTATTACTATTGTTATTACTATTATTATTATTATTGTTGTTACTATTTTTATTACTATTGCTAATATTGTTATTATTACTATTGTTATTGTTACTATTACTATTATTAGTAGTATTATTGTTATCATTGTTATTACTATTATTATTATGGTTATTATTATTACTATTATTATTACTATTTCCATTACTATTGTTGTTAATATTATTGTTACTATTATTATTGTTGTTATTGTTACTATTAATATTATTAGTAGTATTATTGTTATTATGTTTACTAGTATTATTATTATTTGGCCACCGGCATATATAAGGCTCTTGTTTGCCGATCCGGAGTGCACTTGAACGCGGGTTCCATTCCCGCTGGGGCTGATTACCTGGTTGGATTTTTTCCAAAGTTTTCCCCAACCATAAGGCTAATATCAGGTAATTTATGACTAATCCTTGGCGCCATCTCGCCAAATATCACCTAGCTGTCACTAATTCCTCCCCTCTCTTTGTATACCTGATTTTAGTGTGAGTGTGTTTTTTTATTTCGTATTCGGATTTTACATTATTGTAGGATTACTGTTTGGGGTTTATCCATTTCAAAGAATTATAGATAAGGTGCAAATGGTTAGAGTTGTTGATGCGCCCTTTTTGTACCCCATCATCATGATGACCAATCCTATTGACGCGAAGTAAGAAGCGTCGTTAAAAAATCAACTAAAATTTAAGAAAAAATTATTATTATTATTATTATTATTATTATTATTATTATTATTATTATTATTATTATTATTATTATTATTATTATTATTATTATTATTATACAGTACATAGAGGTGTATTAATTTAACGTAAAAATGTCTGGGATTCATCCGTTCTGATATTTCAGGGTCGCTTCAGTAAGCGAGGTAGTGTAGTCTCGCGGTCCCCAGTGTGCTACATTTATGACTCTACATACACCTGGCGTTGGCATAATAATCATCTGTGGATAACCGAATAATCTACCGCCGCTTGCTTGCGGCTGGGAGGGTATACTGACCCGCTCGTCACAGCAGCACGATACGTTGCCTACATGTGAGGCTGATAACGATTCACTTAGACTGGCCTTAATGAAATCAAGATCTCAGTCAGGGTCCTGCGAAACTTGGTGTGAGGGGATGAGAACCCGGCCTGCATGGAGGCAATCGTGTGCCGCCCGTACCCGTGAGATCACCGCGCCGTTTAATTATGCCTCTGTCTTGGGTTCGCTTCATTTCTTATTTAAATTCCTTCCTCTTTTGTTTTTCTCTTCTTACTATTCTTGGTGAAATTCTTTCTAGCTCTTTCCTTTCTTTTCTTCTTGCTCTTTATTCCTCTTCTTTTCACTTTGCCTTCCCTCTTTTTTGTATTAGCCTTCCCTGTTTTTTGTATTAGCCTTCCCTGTTTTTTGTATTAGCCTTCCCTGTTTTTTGTATTAGCCTTCCCTCTATTTTGTATTAGCCTTCCCTCTTTTTGTATTAGCCTTTCCTCTATTTTGTATTAGCCTTCCCTCTTTTTTGTATTAGCCTTCCCTCTATTTTGTATTAGCCTTTCCTCTTTTTTGTATTAGCCTTTCCTCTTTTTGTATTAGCCTTCCCTCTTTTTGTATTAGCCTTCCCTCTTTTTTATATTAGCCTTTCCTCTATTTTGTATTAGCCTTCCCTCTATTTTGTATTAGCCTTCCCTCTTTTTTGTATTAGCCTTCCCCCTTTTTTGTATTAGCCTTCCCTCTTTTTTGTATTAGCCTTCCCTCTTTTTTGTATTATCCTTCCCTCTTTTTTGTATTAGCCTTCCCTCTTTTTTGTATTATCCTTCCCTCTATTTTGTATTAGCCTTCCCTCTTTTTGTATTAGCCTTCCCTCTATTTTGTATTAGCCTTTCCTCTTTTTGTATTAGCCTTCCCTCTATTTTGTATTAGCCTTCCCCCTTTTTTGTATTAGCCTTCCCTGTTTTTGTATTATTCTTCCCTCTTTTTTGTACTAGCCTTCCCTCTTTTTGTATTAGCCTTCCCTGTTTTGTATTAGCCTTCCCTCTTTTTTGTATTAGCCTTCCCTCTTTTTTGTATTAGCCTTCCCTCTTTTTTGTATTATCCTTCCCTCTTTTTTGTATTAGCCTTCCCTGTTTTTTGTACTGGCCTTCCCTCCTTTTTGTATTATCCTTCCCTCTTTTTTTGTATTATCCTTCACTCTTTTTTGTATTATCCTTCCCTCTTTTTTGTATTAGCCTTCCCTTTTTTGTACTAGCCTTCCCTCTTTTTGTATTAGCCTTCCCTGTTTTGTATTATCCTTCCCTCTTTTTTGTATTAGCCTTCCCTCTTTTTTGTATTAGCCTTCCCTCTTCTTTTCTATTCCCTTTGTTGGCCTACCTTCGGGGAACACAGCAGGTAGAACTTGAACTGAGAAGGATTCAATCCGGCATCGGAAATTGAATCCGGTGTGGCTTGTGGATAAAGCGCCAGCACGTAAAGCTGATAACCCGGATTCGAATCCCGGTGTCGGAGAGAATTTTTCTCCATTCCACCGATTCTTCACCGTATGGAAACGCAGAATTACTGCACTGAAACTCCATATGCACGTCGGTACGTCATAGTAATTTCTAATATGGCAGACGTACCTCAACAATGCAGTCGCCTGGGGAAAGATTTGGGATAGGGTCTTTACCCCCGGGTACTCTGTGTATCAATGTTATATCCGTAACATATTTAAAAAACATGACATTCCTTTGCCTTGCAGTATCTTAAAAGTCGCTACTAAAGGCATGTACTACTATACAGAGTGTTCCAGGAATGGGTGACCTTGCTAGTTTAATTACTTTTTTTTATTTTTAGGGAATATTTATTTATTTATTTGTTCTGGTGTAGTTAAGGCCATCAGGCCTTCTCTTCCACAACACCAGGAATACAAATACAATAACAGAAATAAAGGAGAAAAAAAAACACTATAAACAAAGTAAAGCCACACAAAAATATACACAGGTTGCAGTCACACAAACTTTAAATGAGTGATTAAGTATAATTAATTGAATCCTAATTAACTAACATAAACAAGAAACTTGCGATTTTAATCATGAGTAAAAAAAAACACAAATCAACATTTCTAGCAATATCTAAAAAGCATTAAACAAGACAAAATTTTCCAATTTAATTTTGAATTGTGATAAAGTCCGGCAGTCCCTGACATCATTAGGTAGCGAATTCCAGAGACGAAGTATTTCTACAGTGTAGGAGGATGAGTATAGAGACGTTCTATGATGAGGGATAGAAAGAAGTGCTTGATGTCGGTTTCGAAGAGTTGTAAGAAATTGAAAGCGCGATAAGAGATAATTCGGAGTAGAAGTATGCATGATTCTAAACAGAAGAGACAGTGAATGTATTGTTCTTCGTTCCTTCAGACGCACCCATGAAAGTAACTGGAGGGAAGGTGTTATATGGTCAAACTTACGAGTATTGCAGATGAATCGTATGCACACATTATGAACACGTTGTAGTCTCTCAGCTAAGAGTGAACTTACATTAGTTAGCAAGGAATCGCAATAATCAAAATGGGGCATTACAAGCGTCTGAATAAGATTCTTTTTTAGACTAAGTGGTAGAAATTCTTTCATATGAAACAAGGAGTGAAATTGAGAAAATATTTTTTTGCAAGTGTGTGTTACTTGGGTGTTCCAATTTAGATCGCTATCCATAAAAATGCCAAGATTTTTAACTGTTTTACTGTATTTAACAATAATCCCATACCAACTTTCGGTACTGAACAGAAAATGAACATTCATTGAACATAGCTTTCATCACTCCTGGTACTCCAAAATGCATCCAGCATGACCACGGACCACCGGCGTAGCTCGGTCGGCTAAGTCACTTGCCTGCCGATCCGGAGTTGCATTCGGGCGCGGGGTCGATTCCCGCTTGGGCTGATTACCTGGTTGGGGTTTTTCCAAGGTTTTCCGTAACCATAAGGCGAATGTCAAGTAATCTATGGCGAATTCTCGGCCTCATCTCGCCAAATATATCATTTCGCTATCACCAATCCATCGACGCTAAATAACCTCGTACTTGATACAGCGTCATTAAATAAGCTAATTAAAAAACATGACCACATGAACCATGTCAATATACTACAGTAGGCCTATAACTTGAAGAAATAGATGTCGTTCCTGAGACACGCTGTATTTCAAGGAGCATTAATGTTACAGTGTAACATTCTCTGTACTAGAAACGAGGCCAATCTGCTAATTTTTCAATGACCCTTGTAATTAAAAAGTAATGTCAAACGAGCTTCATTCTCTTCACCCCTCAAAGTGTAACGCTTCCTCAGCATTCTTTTCTTTGACGCGAGATGGTAGACGATGATAACATCACGCCTGCAGCCAATACTCCGGTTTATTAAAGTGGTTGTTTGGAATTCTACCAACCCGATTGTAACGGAATTCTATTATTGCCAACGGGAACAGTTACAATACAATCAATTTCAGAGGGAATTGCAAGCTAGTGATGGTGCATAATTATTATCCTTGCTGGAAGTCGCAGGTTCAAGTACAAGAAAGTTCCCTAACCTCTAACTTTTCTGTGTCAGATCATCTGTGTATTGGTTTAGATTGTCGTCAAAGAAAGAAATAAACAGAAACTTGCGAAATTCAACAGCCTTTTAAAGTAATGTAATAGGGAGGTAACTTCCGCAGATAAATCATTGTTAAATGAAGTAATAGGAAGGTAACTTCCTCAGATAAATCATTGTTAAATGAAGTAATAGGAATGTAACTTCCGCAGATAAATCGTTGTTAAATGAAGTAATAGGAAGGTAACTTCCGCAGATAAATCATTGTTAAATGAAGTAATGGGAAGGTAATTTCCGCAGATAAATCATTGTTAAATGAAGTAATGGGAAGGTAACTTCCGCAGATAAATCATTGTTAAATGAAGTAATAGGAAGGTAACTTCCGCAGATAAATCATTGTTAAATGAAGTAATAGGAAGATAACTTCCGCAGATAAATCGTTGTTAAATGAAGTAATAGGAAGGTAACTTCCGCAGATAAATCATTGTTAAATGAAGTAATGGGAAGGTAATTTCCGCAGATAAATGATTGTTAAATGAAGTAATAGGAAGGTAACTTCCGTAGATAAATCGTTGTTAAATGAAGTAATAGGAAGGTAATTTCCGCAGATAATTCATTGTTAAATGAAGTAATAGGAAGGTAACTTCCGCAGATAAATGATTGTTAAATGAAGTAATAGGAAGGTAACTTCCGCAGATAAATGATTGTTAAATGAAGTAATAGGAAAGTAACTTCCGCAGATAAATGATTGTTAAATGAAGTAATAGGAAAGTAACTTCCGCAGATAAATGATTGTTAAATAAGTACTAGGGAGGTAACTTCCGCAGATAAAACGTTGTTAAATGAAGTAATAGGAAGGTAAGTTCTGCAGATAAATCATTGTTAAATGAAGTAATAGGAAGGTAACTTCCGCAGATAAATGATTGTTAAATAAGTACAAGGGAGGTAACTTCCGCAGATAAATCATTGTTAAATGAGGTAATAGGAAGGTAACTTCCGCAGATAAATGATTGTTAAATGAAGTAATAGGAAAGTAACTTCCGCAGATACATGATTGTTAAATAAGTACTAGGGAGGTAACTTCCGCAGATAAAACGTTGTTAAATGAAGTAATAGGAAGGTAAGTTCTGCAGATAAATCATTGTTAAATGAAGTAATAGGAAGGTAACTTCCTCAGATAAATCATTGTTAAATGAAGTAATAGGAAGGTAACTTCCTCAGATAAATCATTGTTAAATGAAGTACTAGGGAGGTAACTTCCGCAGATAAATCATTGTTAAATGAAGTAATAGGAAGATAACTTCCGCAGATAAATCGTTGTTAAATGAAGTAATAGGAAGGTAACTTCCGCAGATAAATCATTGTTAAATGAAGTAATAGGAAGGTAATTTCCGTAGATAAATGATTGTTAAATGAAGTAATAGGAAGGTAACTTCCGTAGATAAATCGTTGTTAAATGAAGTAATAGGAAGGTAATTTCCGCAGATAATTCATTGTTAAATGAAGTACTAGGGAGGTAACTTCCGCAGATAAATCAATTTTAAATGAAGTAATAGGAAGGTAATTTCCGCAGATAATTCATTGTTAAATGAAGTAATAGGAAGGTAACTTCCGCAGATAAATGATTGTTAAATGAAGTAATAGGAAGGTAACTTCCGCAGATAAATGATTGTTAAATGAAGTAATAGGAAGGTAACTTCCGCAGATAAATGATTGTTAAATAAGTACTAGGGAGGTAACTTCCGCAGATAAAACGTTGTTAAATGAAGTAATAGGAAGGTGAGTTCTGCAGATAATTCATTGTTAAATGAAGTAATAGGAAGGTGAGTTCTGCAGATAATTCATTGTTAAATGAAGTAATAGGAAGGTAACTTCCGCAGATAAATGATTGTTAAATAAGTACAAGGGAGGTAACTTCCGCGGATAAATGATTGTTAAATAAGTACTAGGGAGGTAACTTCCGCAGATAAATGATTGTTAAATAAGTACAAGGGAGGTAACTTCCGCAGATAAATGATTGTTAAATAAGTACAAGGGAGGTAACTTCCGCGGATAAATGATTGTTAAATAAGTACTAGGGAGGTAACTTCCGCAGATAAATCATTGTTAAATGAAGTAATAGGAAGGTAACTTGCGCAGATAAATAATTGTTAAATGAAGTACTAGGGAGGTAACTTCCGCAGTTATTTTCTTATTTTAGTAGGTTATTTTCCGACGCTTTATCTACATCTAGTTTATTTAGCGTCTGAATGAGATGAAGGTGATAATGCCGGTGAAATGAGTCCGGAGTCCAGCACCGAAAGTTACCCAGCATTTGCTCATATTGGGTTGAGGGAAAACCCCTGAAAAACCTCAACCAGGTAACTTGCCCCGATCGGGAATCGAAACCCGGGCCACCTGGTTTTGCGGCCAGCCGCGCTGTTACTCCACAGGTGTGGACTTCCGCAGTTAAAACGTTGTTAAATGAAGTACTACGGGGGCAACTCCCGCAGTTAAAACGTTGATCCTTTCCTATATAACACACATGCAGCTTGGTCCTTAGACCAGTTAAATAAGGTTCAGACTTGATGTACGGTATCCGCCAAAATAGACAGTACTGAAATTATCCCTCATCTGCTGTCCACGTTTCACTAGCAACAAAATATTTATTTCTTTTATATTAGTACATTATGCAACGAGCCTATAATGAAGGTAATTAAGAAGCGAGTATGGATATTTATGAAACGAGCGCAAGCGAGTTTCATAATTTTCATGCGAGCTTCTTAATTACCATTATAGGCGAGTTTCATACGACTTTTTATGCTCGACCATATTTCTAACTTGATATTATTAATTTTATTGTATCTGACCTTGACCAATGTCCCGTATGTTGTGAGATGTTTGCAGACGCGAAAGTATTGATTTTTTTCCGAGGAACAGATGTTCACATTACCTTGCTAGGCCATAAGAACCTACAGAGATAACATTGAAATAAAATTAGACATTGAAAAACGAGATGACAAATTGAATTTATTTGAATATTATTTTCAATTAACGCTAATTATTATAGTAACAGAACATAACCTTCTGCGACAGTATTGGATTTCCAGCCTCCGTGACTTTTCGCTAATTCTCTTTCGATTGCATATCCGAGAATAATCGATACTTGCGGTTTTATAACGGTAGAAAGCTGACCTGTCATTGGCTGAACAGTTGTAACCTGAGTCGTCATTGGCTGAAAGACCTGACCTTTAATGGGTAGGTGTACTTTAATGACATGCATTAAAGGTCTGCTACCAGGTGTATAATTACTACATTTCGGCATGGTCGAGCATAAAATTATTTAACATATTGTGAATTCAGTGTTGTGTTCATTTCTGCAATTATGGTTTTTTACAACAAGGAGAAAGTTGTTTTTTGTCGAGTATATTTCCATTTTTTATGCTCATAATTAGATTTCCAATTACTGTATTGCATGTAGAACACAAAACACACTACAAAAACATCTTAACACACAGACAAGACGCACAAATAAACACAACTTAACAGGTGTATTAACACTACAGTATCATGCAATAGTTGCAACTACTACTACATTGGACAGACTGGAAGATCATTTTAAACACGTTACAAGGAACATATCACAGCCATAAGCAAACCACACAACAATTCAACCTGTGCAGAACATATGACAAACTTCAATCACGACTACAGCAACATAGACATGGACATGAAAATACTACACATCGAACCAAAAAAAGAAACAAATTTGACACTCAAGAACAGTATGAAATTTACAAACGTACAAAAACATAACCCCAACACATCCTGAACACTCAACTCAATTTCAAAACACACACCCTTTTCGACACAATCATGAACACACCTCACCACAACAGGAAACCAGAAAATAGCACGGGATCTTCACTAGGCTTCGGATAATGTATGTATGTATTTATTCACACTGCAATGGGTATATACCCGGTGGCAGTGGTAACTAATTACACTCAATAATGACAATAATAAACTTATTAATTAAAAATACAATTAATGATAATACTAATAATTAATAATAATAATAATAATAATAACAACAGGGAATATACTAAATTAAATGAAACGATCACTTAAAATAACATTTGAAATATTCTAGTTTGTATCTTAAAACTAAGATCGAACTAAAACTCACGAGTATATGTTCATATCTGCACAAGTACCTTTCAACATTACATTCATTTCGCTGTCAACTCACTCACTGCACTGGAACTACGACACATTTCACTGATTCTATCCTGATTTCACTAACACTTCAAAAACATTTCACTGTTCAAATACTTTGCACTGCCACTATAAACTATAAAGCTTCACTGAAAGGAACACGTTTCACTTACACAGCACACTTCACTGACACAACATAATTCTTCACTGATACAACACTTCAATAACAACATATCGTTTACACCCTTTAAGTACTGAAGAACAACACTTCGAAACTAGTCAGACAGGTAAATTCCTCATATTAACACTGTAAAGAACAGAGTGCTACATTGGAGTTAAATCGCTCGCTTGAACTCTGTCGAGTGTCGCACCCTCGAGTGAGATGAGATCGGTCGTGATACGCTCGTAATAAATAGAAGCGCAGTACAAGGTCATCTCACCGACATGTCTTATCTTGTATGGAAGGCGACAGATAAGATACACATATGTTTTGCTCACACGGTAAAAATAAGGCTTTATTTTCTGCGTTTATGACAAACGTTTAATGGAACAGTCAATGGAACGTACCAAAACAGGAACATGAAGTTATAAATAAAATAGTATGAAAAACTTCGATATACAGTTATTATTGCTAATTAATAATTATTCAGTATTTGATTTACCACATATATAATATGATAGGGCCATACATAGTGTTCCGCCTATATACTGCGACAATGTAGAAACGTTTTACAAAATATTATTGATATAGCAGTAGATTAATAATAATATTAGTACAGAGATAACGTCACAGAAAATATAATAAAACGAATAATCATGCTGCACAACTGTTACAGACGCAAAGATTGATTGATACACTAATTATTAGAGATTATTATTATTGTTATTATTATTATTATTATTATTACTAGAAAACTTGATACAGTTCTTGCATTATCGTGATTGTGTTCTCCGTTTATAATAATTACATTTACATCCAATAACATCTATCAGGTGTGGCAAAAACAAAATCACTCCTGTGTGGGGGGGGGGGGGAAACATTTACCTACAACATTTATATTACATTTTAAAAGCAAGTTTTGTAGTTGTACTATGGAGAGGTTAGTTAAACACTGCAAAGTTTTGAAATGATAAACATCTATGGTGTTACTACACAGTTCATCACTGTAACAAATACGAATATCTAACGCTCGGCTTATACCGTTTGAGGATTTATCGCTCGTGACAATTTTACCCATTATGCATATGCGCTACCTACCGGATTATGCTATGAACTACTTGGCGCTCGAGCGAAAACGTCCGATGCAGACCTCTGGTGAAGAAGTTATGAAGTTAATCAGTGATCAATTTTTTGTTCTAATTAGCCCGTTTCCGTGCAAAATGGACAGTTTTGATGAATTGCTTTCGAATGGTTCTCGAACCGGTTCATTGAGGTTCTGTTTTGATTATTTTTATCGGCTCGATCGGTTTGGAAGTAAATCCCGAAAAGACAAAGTATATGATTATGTCCCGTGACGGGAATATTGTACGAAATGGAAATATAAAAATTGGAAATTTATCCTTCCAAGAGGTGGAAAAATTCAAATATCTTGGAGCAACAGTAACAAATATAAATGATACTCGGGAGGAAATTAAACGCAGAATAAATATGGGAAATGCGTGTTATTATTCGGTTGAGAAGCTCTTATCATCCAGTCTGCTGTCAAAAGATCTGAAAGTTAGAATTTATAAAACAGTTATATTACCGGTTGTTCTGTATGGTTGTGAAACTTGGACTCTCACTCTGAGAGAGGAACATAGGTTAAGGGTGTTTGAGAATAAGGTGCTTAGGAAAATATTTGAGGCTAAGCGGGATGAAGTTACAGGAGAATGGAGAAAGTTACACAACACAGAACTGCACGCATTGTATTCTTCACCTGACATAATTAGGAACATTAAATCCAGACGTTTGAGATGGGCAGGGCATGTAGCACGTATGGGCGAATCCAGAAATGCATATAGAGTGTTAGTTGGGAGACCGGAGGGAAAAAGACCTTTAGGGAGGCCGAGACGTAGATGGGAGGATAATATTGAAATGGATTTGAGGGAGGTGGGATATGATTATAGAGACTGGATTAATCTTGCAGAGGATAGGGACCGCTGGCGGGCTTATGTGAGGGCGGCAATGAACCTTCGGGTTCCTTAAAAGCCATTTGTAAGTAAGTAAGTTACCTCAAGTTGCGCATAATCAGGTGCATGCCGTTTCTAACAAATTGCTGTGTTTATTTATCTCTGGTGTTTCTTTATCCACAGAGGTGGGGGAATTGGGGACACACAACCGGTGACCTTTCCTACCATGGCCCAACTCGTCAGAGATATAATACATGGCTACCGGGACATCATGGATAACCAAAGTGGTGAGTAAAGACTTTCAGCCTTCTATCTTAGTCGGTGGTCTAGTGTTTATTATGATTACCTCTGGAGTCAAGCATCAGCTGTTTAAACCCTGCCAGCAACCGTGAATGTTTCAGTTGAGATGAAACTTTTACAAACCTTGTTAGAATATGAAAATAAATCTTTTTCAGGCCGATTTTGTTAGTTAATTGTCCGGTTTTTCCAAGTATTGTTAGAAAATTTAACGACTGTTAAACTCTAAACAGTTCTTTAATTAATAAAATTGTATGTTTTCAACACCAGTTTAGTTTAACAGATTGTTAACAGTTTGTTAATTTTAAATGTAGGATTTCGGGCAGTTAACTCGTTTAACAGTTAGTTAAATATGGCCGATGTCTCCACAGCTGTTCGAACAGAAGTTGCGAAATTAATATTTTGTGTCTCTCTGTAGGGAATGTTTAGCATATGACTGGTAATATATCATTTAAAAAATACTTTGAACTGTTTAAATACATCAGTGTTATTTTAATTTCTTTCGTATTTCGTATCCATAATAGCAATGAGGAAATATAACCTTACTTTGTAATTATTATTCACCTACAACATTCAATTGTCAACTTTTGTTTATGGAGCATGGCCTACTATAACAGGTTGTCATTTTATGCAAGTTTCATGACTCACTCTATAATATAGAATTTAAAGATTAATTTTAGCGAATCAAAAATTGTCTTACATGTGTAGAATCATTACCAACTGCTGTTGAGTAGTTAAAATAGTGCTAACAGACGTTATAGTTAAGTGTTGGTTATCTTAAACAAAATTATGTTGAAAAAATGGAAAATACATTAACAAAGCGTTAGAAATAAACAGGCTGTTAATTTAACATTCTTTAAGCAAAATTGAACATTACTTGGAAAAACTGGCCAAATATGTCTCACTAATGTTAATATAGCATCTAGTTTACATAAACAAAAGAAAGCAGCGCTAATCTTCTTAGGGACCTTCGCTGCTTGGTTACTTAATACGTATCATTGCGACATCAACTACGTTACCATGACAACGGTGAAGTCTTAGCCTGCACAGCAATTTAAAATACACGGATAGATATACATCAGTAGCACCACGGACAAGAATGCAGTCCTTTTCGTTCATTGGTTTCTCTTCAGTGAAAGAAAGCAATCTAAAAAATTCATCCCTGTGCAGCCCTGCTTTCACGGGCATCCTCATTGTGCACCTGTTTTTGTTCGTTTTCTAGATATCTTGGCAGTAAACTTTCAGGTATCGACCGGGAAACCTGTCCAAATTGCGTAAAAATATTTATGTTGTCCTCCGACTATAAAACTCCACTACTGATGTGCACGGCGCCGTAGGGGCTGTCCAGAGACTGATCCTACCCACAATGGACTTACTGCTCAACAGAAGTAGCGTCCTCTCTAAGTGAATTTGTAATAACGTATTATATTGCGTATGTTTTCACTTTTTAACCACGTGAAGAACGAAAATAAAATAATACTCTACGGTTCATCAGAGGTTCGTGGGTTCACACCTCGCCCGACGGTCATGGATTTAAACGGGCGATGAAATCTTTAGCATGGCTTTGATAGTTTCAGCGAAACTTGCATTTATCACCCACGTTGAATTTCTCCGCTGAATAAATAGTCTCTGATCTGCCTGGGTGGAGCAGTCGATAGAGTGCCTGCCTTCTGTGCCCGAAGTTGCGGGTTCGAACCCGGCTCAGATCGACGGCATTTAAGTGTGCTTATCGATCTGGGTATAGTAGTCGGTATAGCGCTGACGGTCTATGCTCGAGGTTGCGGGTTCGATCCTGGCCCAGGTCGATGGCATTTAAGTGTGTTTAAATGCTACAGGCTCATGCCAGTAGATTTACTGGCATGTAAAAGAACTCCTGCGAGACAAAATTGTGGCACATCCGGCGACGCTGATATAACCTCTGCAGTTGCGAGCGTCGTTAAATGAAGCATAAATAAAATTTAAATGTGCTTAAATGCGACAGACTCATGTCAGTAGATTTAAAGTGTGGTTAAATGCGACAGGCTCATGTCAGTAGATTTAAGGTGTGGTTAAATGCGACAGGCTCATGTCAGTAGATTTAAGGTGTGGTTAAATGCGACAGGCTCATGTCAGTAGATTTAAAGTGTGGTTAAATGCGACAGGCTCATGTCAGTAAATTTAAGGTGTGGTTAAATGCGACAGGCTCATGTCAGTAGATTTAAGGTGTGGTTAAATGCGACAGGCTCATGTCAGTAGATTTAAAGTGTGGTTAAATGCGACAGGCTCATGTCAGTAGATTTAAGGTGTGGTTAAATGCGACAGGCTCATGTCAGTAGATTTAAAGTGTGGTTAAATGCGACAGGCTCATGTCAGTAGATTTAAGGTGTGGTTAAATGCGACAGGCTCATGTCAGTAGATTTAAGGTGTGGTTAAATGCGACAGGCTCATGTCAGTAGATTTACTGGCATGTAAAAGAACTTCTGCAAGACAAAATTCCAGCACATCGGCGACGCTGATATAACCTCGGCAGTTTCGAGCGTCGTTAAATAAAACATGATTAAAATTTAAGTATGCTTAAATGCGACAGGCTCATGTCAGTAGATTTCCTGGCATGTAAGAGAACTCCTGCGGGACAAAATTCCGGCACACCGGCGACGTTGATATAACCTCGGCAGTTACGAGCGTCGTTAAATAAACATAATTTACAAATTTAAAAATAGCCTCTGCAGTTGAATGAAAATGTATTTCAAAATCACTACTACTGCTGCTGCTGTATTCTCTTTTTCCTGCAAAGGGAAGACCAGCTCCTTTTCGATTTTACAGGTGTTTTTATTTTTGGACTGGGAGAAAGTACCCTACCGGTTGGGTCGGTAGTAGGGATCGTATACAGAAGTCTGGCCCAAAACTGGATCGGGCCTTCAAGTGTCTGGGAACCACTGTCCTAGATGATTACAGTGGTATGATGTGCCGTGACATGTAGGTCGTACTTGGCCTGAGAGAAGTGTGAATTTTGGTCTAGAGAAATGAATCGCAATTTCTCTGGGAAAGGAGAATGATTAGGCAGTTCTGCAGACAATAGAATCTTTTAGCAACGTTAATTACGCCCTGGCCAATGGATTACCCACAATTCCAATCTCTGTATGCATACTGTAGTAGTTTGTGATCTCGCGGTTATTCTTGGCTGTTAGATCTGAGATTTGTGGGCTCAAATCTCGACCAGGGCGTGAATTTTAAAGGGCGGTAAGATTTTTAGCATGGTTTTCTTCCGGGAGTGTGGTAAAACTATGGGTTCTCTATCATAGATTTACTGGTAACACAGATCCCTGTCCCTGGTATAGGGTTCCAGGCAAAATCTGTCGACCATTTCTTGGTGACATTGAATTTCAAAGCTCTATATTTGTTACTAAGTGGGGTAGCTATAAATAAAGATGGTAAGATGGTTATACAGGGTGTTAAAAATGACGTTTACAACGTTTCAGAAGTAATGGAGGAGGTAAAAACAAATATCTTTTGTAAGTGACAAAATGTGTCTCAGTGAAACGTACAGCAGAGTCCGTATAGGTCAGTTTCTGTCAGATGCGTTTCCAATTCACTGTGGACTAAAGCAAGGAGATGCACTATCACATTTACTTTTTAACTTTGCTCTAGAGTATGCCATTAGGAAAGTCCAGAATAATAGAGCGGGTTTGGAATTGAACGGGTTACATCAGCTGCTTGTCTATGCGGATGACGTGAATATGTTAGGAGAAAATCCACAAACGATTAGGGAAAACACGGGAATTTTACTGGAAGCAAGTAAAGAGATAGGTTTGGAAGTAAATCCCGAAAAGACAAAGTATATGATTATGTCTCCTGACGAGAATATTGTACGAAATGGAAATATAAAAATTGGAAATTTATCCTTTGAAGGGGTGGAAAAATTCAAATACCTGGGAGCAACAGTAACAAATATGAATGATACTCGGAAGGAAATTAAACACACAATAAATATGGGAAATGCCTGTTATTATTCGGTTGAGAAGCTTTTGTCATCCAGTCTGCTGTCAAAAAATCTGAAAGTTAGAATTTATAAAACAGTTATATTACCGGTTGTTCTGTATGGTTGTGAAACTTGGACTCTCTCTTTGAGAGAGGAACAGAGATTAAGGGTGTTTGAGAATAAGGTGCTTAGGAAAATATTTGGGGCTAAGAGGGATGAAGTTACAGGAGAATTGAGAAAGGTACACAACCCAGAACTGCACGCATTGTATTCTTCACCTGACATAATTAGGAACATTAAATCCAGACGTTAGTGATGGGCAGGACATGTAGCACGTATGGGCGAATCCAGAAATGCATATAGAGTGTTAGTTGGGAGGCTGGAGGGAAAAAGACCTTTGGGGAGGCCGAGACGTAGATTGGAAGATAATATTAAAATGGATTTGAGGGAGGTGGGATATGATGATAGAGAATGGATTAATCTTGCTCAGGATAGGGACCAATGGCGGGCTGATGTGAGGGCGGCAATGAACCTTCGGGTTCCTTAAAAGCCAGTAAGTAAGTAAGTGACAAAACTTTGACAGATACGCCGTTTATTGTGTACGTAAGTGTTAGTATAATCCATAAAGAAGAAGACCAATTGTCGTTTTAGAGGTGGTGTTGAATCTGCCGTCCATTGAAGGCATTGCACAACTGGTACCTTCGTACTATGGAGTGTCTGGAACGCTAAAAAGGCCAACATTGTCTCTAATAACATGTTCAGCTTCAACAACGCGAGCAACTAAGTCTTCTGACGTATCGATCGGTGTCTCATACATAAAACATTTCACGTCTCCCCACAGAAAGAAATCCAGTTAGGTCCGGTGATCGAGGTGGCCACGGTACCGGCCCAACCCTGCCAATCCAGCGATCGGTGAATGTAGCAGTTAGGTGGTTCCTGATACGACGATCAGAGTGTGGAGGAGCACCGTCATGCTGAAACCATATTCGTTCTCTGATGTTCAGTGGGATATTTTCTAAAAGTTTTGGTAGGACGTCGCGTAGAAAAACAAAATAATTACCACCACGGAGACTGTTAGGCAACAGATAAGGCCCTACAAGATGGTCGTGCACAAACAGAATTAACCAGTGTGTGTTGTGACGGAAGTCAAGTCATCTATTCCTTCAGGCCATCTAGCGGCAAAACGGCGCATCTGCTAAAGTTTTGTCACTTAAAACAGATGTTTGTTTTTATGTCCTCTATCAACCCTGAAACGTTGTAAACGTTATTTTTTAACACCCTGTATAAGATGGTTGAAGAGAAAAGAAACTAGAACGTAAATGATAAGTAGGGAGGAGATTCATATGCAGTAAAAGCGGTAAAATATGAATGTACGTAAAAACCAAGATATTATGCACTAAAAATAACGAAATATGCACTATTAAATTTGAATAAAAAGAAAGTGTAATAAAGAAACTTACTGTTACTGATGGATTTTCTGTTATACAGTATATACATAAGAATGTTGAAACACCATTAGTTCTTGAAATTCTTTGTCTTTCAACCCACTGCTTAAACAGTACACTTTCGGCACATTTTTCGATAGGCATCATTGATAAAACTAATCCAAAATTAGGGGTCAATTAATTTTCTAACATATAGTACACTCGACACGCATTCGAAGATTCTCTGACTTATCACGATAATAAAATGAAATTTTCTGATTTGTCATGTATGCATGTATTTATTTACACTGCAAGTAGGCAAGCACCCGGTGGCAGTGGTATACACAATATAAACAATACAAAATAAAATGATAAACAATACACAATAAAATCATACACAATACACAATAAAATTTACAATACACAATACTATTATATACACAATACAATAAGAATACACAATACAATTTAACACAATAATTACAATTAATAATAAAACATAAATAAAATAATTTGACTATAATTATGTGTGTGTATTCCGCCTTTGCATACAATTAAATGAATGAAATAATTAGTCATATTTTCTCATTAACGTTTTCGGTACGTAAATTGTACCATCTTCAGATGTATGTATATGATGCTAATTGTTAACCAAGCCTATGGGTACATCTATCGTACACTTAAATGATCAGTGTTTTTGTGCATACTGTGCTATGTCGGTGAAGTGTTGCCATCGTTACATGAATGATTACCTTAACTCTTATATACTATTTGCTGGTACAACACTTTATCAAAATTAAATTAGAATGTTTCAGTCAATATTTAAAACACTATTTAAAAAACACTGTTTAAAAACGATGTTTAAAAACTGTTTAAAAAGCACATAGTTTTTACATTACTTTAAATATATGAACTATGTGATCACCAAAGCTCGGAAGTTGGGGACTTGTGTCTTTGAACGTGGCTAAGCGACCGGACTTCAATGTCAACAAACTCCCGCTTCCAGCACGGAGGTACTGTCAGGTCTGCTATAAAAGTGGTTCCTTGCTGGAACAACATAATGATAATATTATGATAGGTTGAAACATCTAATTTTATAGCATATATATAAATAAACATGCAAAATACATCAAATTTACAGTTCTGCTCTGTACATTTCATTACAGTGTATGACTACATGCATTCGAAGATTTTCGAACCCATAAATTCTTCGTCTGTTAGTTAAACATGATTTGAAACGAAGGAAACTTATTTCCACGTCACATGAAGTGACGGGAGCAAACTTTAATTTTTTTATTTTATTTATTTTAACTAGCTACCTAGTGAGTACAAATTGCATTTATAAAATTAAAAAATGTTTCTATCCACTACCGTAAGAGTCAGGCTCGTGTACGGTGTGGTCTTAGTGAATAATATAACATAAAATTTACAAGGACAGTTTACTAAATACAGTAATTAACTTAATTCAAACCAATAAGTACAACACAAGAGCAAGAATAAAGAAGAAAGGGAAAAGGAGAGAAAAATACACATTTAATATAAATTGACAATCCGACAGAAGCCAGTGATATTCGATAAAAAACATGAATATAGTCGATAGAAATAAAAGGTAAAAAAGTACATTTGTTACTATTACATATCATGGATAATTTTACAAAATTCTTTTTTAAAAGTTTCAATTTTAAAAAATTTCAAATTTGGAAAATGGTTTGAAATTTTATTATAAAGTCTTGGGCCTAAATAAAATACTGAATATTTCACTGTCACTGTTTCCTGTTCGATTTTCAGCATATCTCGTATCTGAGAAAGATAAGTATATCCTAAATTTTTCTCGCAAATAGTTTTCAATTAGTGTATCACTACTAGGGAAGGTCCCTCTACGACTTGATCCATGGCTATGGACAAATTCTCCATCAATTTAAAGGACTGCAATGTCTTTCAATGAATGCCCGTTTCCAGCTCTAATTTATGTGTGGTACAACTTACAAGATATAAACTCTGCATTAGAAGAAAATAATGTATCTCCTCAGAATTCCTCCACGAAATTCTGTACCTAAAATTTAAGAAATGCATTTTCAAACTTCCATAACACCCATTCGAATAACACGTATTTTCTAATTCCTCAAACAGACCGTTTACCTGTAATTCTCTGAATGTCATTGGCTTCGACGTGACACAGTTTATTCTTTCGTCTTCTTGCCATTCGATGTGACCACTTTCTTAGTACAAACGACTGTCCCTGAGCACTTGCAGCGTGAGCTTTGTGTACGTTATGCCTGTAACCTTACTCAAGCACACGACACACAAGTCCCCAAGATCCGAGCTTTGGTGATCACTTATTGTGTGGTGTTTGCCGATGTGAAGTTAAATGAGGCAGTTGTGGTGATCTTGTTATTTAGCGTTGAGCTGGACGCAGTATCGTAACATGGCTATGTTTGCTAAAAGTGATGTTGAGACACTTCGATAATAGTTGATGGCATTACTGTGATTTGTATCCATAGATGTAATATTATAACAGAATGAAGGTTGTCAAGTCCATGGATTTAGTATCGCCTGGCGTGTAGTTTTAACGTGTATTGGTCTGCTCGTGCTTGATGCTAGGCTGATACTCAAAGGCGGAATACACACACATAATTATAGTCAAATTGTGATAGCTTATCGGTATATCTTCAACATGAAATTCATAAATAAAATACCTAATTTTACAATACAACCTACATAATTATGTATAGGCCCTACATAAGTTTCAATAGTCTTTCACTTTACTCTCATCTCATTCCCTGTAGTGGCACTATGACGCATTTCACTGACACTTTAGGACACATTTCACTGACACTATAGAACACATTTCACTGACATTATAAATTATCAATGATCGGAACTATTCACTGCACTGTAAAACCATAACTTCACTGACTCACCTCGCTTCACTGATACAACAGTTCAAATAAGACAAATAATTACATCCTTATGCATACTTATAAACAGAACTACATTTAAGCTAAACATTTCTACGATGAAAGAGTAATGGAATGGAACTTTCATCGTATGATGACGCAGAATATCTGCTTGGAAATATCATATGTACTTCGGTACATTAAAATAATATATAAACATTTCTAGTCTAAGGCCCTCTTACACGCTATTTTTAAATAATTTACAATTCAAACCAAGGAAGTAACTCGTCAGGCTAAATAAATACGTCACCTTAAAAAATTAAATGTTAAATGTCACCTTAATTTTAATTTGCACTTTATACACAACTTTTAAAGTTATTCTTGAATCTCCTTAAGGAAGGACAGCCCTCTACAAATAGAAAGCAGAAAATTGTGTTATCGTGTCTGTATTAGGCCTGTTGTTGATAGGCGACTAAATTCGAGTTTAGCAAGCGAAAATAAGTCTGTAAACACTTCCTGGAGGCTAACTTTCCCACCGATTACAGCGTTGGCGTGAAAACTGTCAAAATCTAGTACTGCATGTGTGAAGTAGACGATAAGGTGGCTTTTTGTTTTGATTACGTGTTCGTTTCATCTCCACTTTCATCCATCATAACGGCCTAGCATTATTTATTTGCCCAGAGTCAGCAATGCATTTCATTATGGAGTGCTTTGAGATTGCCGCGGATTTGTCCACTGATTCGCCGACAACAGGACATTGTCTGCATGTTGTCAGTGCGATAAATAATATATAGGCCTACATAATGTAATATATTTCTTCTGGATTCCATTTTTCCAATATTCCCTATTCTTAACTTTGGTTTAACCACCAGATTGATTAAAAAAATAACAAAATATGCTTTTTATATGCATCAAAAGCTGGAATATGCATTTACCTAATATATATATATATATATATATATATATATATATATATATATATATATATATATATATATATATGTGTGTGTGTGTGTTGCAAATAACTTGAAATGCTTTTATATTGTGAATTTATTTCAACTCAACAATAGGATTTTATTCTTCCAACAATAATTCCTTTCTACAATTCACAATTAACGCTCTCGTCAACAATAGGATTTTCACTCAACACAGTATTCGTTATAGCACTCCACTGACGGCAATGACAATTTATTTGGATTGGACTGTTACGAACAACAATGAACTGTTAATCTTAACTAATATTTACAAAGCACTATTTACAAATCAGAACTGTCAGTTCTCAGTTCACAGTTCTTCTAGCTCAGTCACTCGAGTTCACAGTATCTCGAACCACAGACCTTCAGAGACAGTCCACTGTACTCGAACTCAGGTCCCTCCAACTGCGGTCCACTGCACTCGAACTCAGTCCCTCCAACTGCGGTCCACTGCACTCGAACTCAGACCTTCGGATGCTGACACAGTTGCGGACGCACACTCAAGTCGAACTCCGGTACACAAGACTGGCTAGCCTGCTCTGTTCACTGGCTTACTCACTGAGCTACTCATGAATGACACACACACTCCTTCACGTCCGTAATTTATAACCACAGCAACGTAACCGAGAAACTTCGAATTCGCGATTTTTCCACTTCGACGGGCTTCTGGAAGAGTCGGGAAGGTCCGTTCCCCCTTCACTCCATAAGTAGCAGCTGCGCGCGCAGCCTCCACTCGCGCGTAGGCCCTTTCCCCTCTCTTCTCTCCGCCGCGCGCCGTCCCTCAGAGCTTCGTGGAGCCCGCGCGATCTTCTCTCTTGCGGGACGCTAGTCGTGAGTTCGAATCTCACGTCGCTGTCACAATATATTTGTGGTATATGATTTGCAATTAAGGAATAAAACATGCAAATATGCTAAAATCCGCCCTCTAATGATTAGGGTGTTAATCGTCCATAGAGTTCAATGAAGATTGTGTAGTTGGCACAGCTGGTAACAAGAGAACAGCTTATCATAACACACTACTGCCGTCTAGCGTAATATTTGTAATGATGAGATGGTACAATAATATATTTTATGCTCGACCATGCCGAAATGTAGTAATTATACACCTGGTAGCAGCCCTTTAATGCATATCATTAAAGTACACCTATTCATTAAAGTTCAGGTTTTCTATTGTTGTCGGATATGCAATCGAAAGACAACGAGGGACACGTCACGGAGGCTGGAAATCCAATACTGTCGCAGAAGGTTATGTTCTGTTACTATAATAATTAGCGTTAATTGTAAATAATATTCAAATAAATTCAATTTGTCATCTCGTTTTTAAATTCTAAATCAATTTCCAGGTTATATCAAAATTAATTCATGTTATTCTCTAGATTACATGAAGGTCAATCACATTATTGTTCCTCAGGAAAATCAATACTTTCGCGTCTGCGTACATCTCACAATTTACGAGCTATGCACAAGGTCACTTCCGATCTTCAGTCAGATACGAATAAAATAAATACCTCTGAATAATTTCAAGTTAGAAATATGGTCGATCATAAAAAGTCGTATGAAACTTGCGTATAATGGTAATTAAGACGCTCGTATGAAAATTATGAAACTCGCTTGCGCTAGTTTAATAAACAAACATACTCGCGTTTTAATTACTATCACTATATAGGCTCGTTGCATAATGTACTATTCAATACAGTTTAGTAAGTGAATTAATATTTCATTGTATTAGAGTACTTTATTTCTTCTAATCTTTATATACTTTCTTCTAATCGTGTAATAGTCAATTAAATCCCACTTGAGTTTTGATTTTCTCTAGATAAATCTAAGCATCTAATGAGATTACTGTTGATCAAATTTGACGAACATATGAAGGAAATGTCGTTGATTTTTTTCCTTGAAAAATTACCAAAATTTCACTCTTATCTTCCTTTAATGCGTACTTCGAAGAAGAAATTTTAAATTACGCTTAAAATCCAGTAAACATTAAGACACAAGATGAGATTTAGAATGACAGTTAACGCGTACACCATACATGGGCACAATTTTCGGTTAAGTGAGGCGCTCGATTTGAAATAGTTTGTTTACTAGGAGAGGAGACTGCAGAGTAGGATGGGAAATATAAACTGCTGTGACCTGCGTCACCTTATCGTAATCGCTAAGGCGGTCAGTGGCGAATTATTAGGAAAACGCTTGGTTAACGTGAGAGACTCGAAAATTTTTATTCAATTTGGCAAATAAATTCGGCAGCTTTAATCATTAACCTCTTTACTATTTCTCCATCATTGAATCGATTTAAATCACAGGCGAGAAATTGCGTAACTAGCCAATAATATTCCATCACGTTGTCTACGTTTATTTTCTTGAATATTCTGGCGTTTATCAAGATTACTTAATAGATTTGCACGTTCTCGACCTAAAATAATTTCAGAAAATCATATTTCGTTTTCTACGCAAATTTAATATTTTTTATAAATTTCTTTTGGAAATAATACGTACAAACAACATTTAATTCCTCGTACCTTTTAATGCAGCGTGTTTAAGGTATAATGTCGTATTTAGTATGCAAATGTTAAGATCATAAATTTTCTTCGGAATAACATTTAATTTGTCTTGCCTTTAATTCAGCATGTTCTTTATGACATAAGGAGTAATGTCGTTGTACTTACTTAGTTACAAATGGCTTTTAAGCAACCCGAAGGTTCATTGCCGCCCTCACATAAGCCCGCCATCGGTCCCTATCCTGAGCAAGATTAATCCAGTCTCTATCATCATATCCCACCTCCCTCAAATCCATTTTAATATTATCCTCCCATCTAAGTCTCGGCCTCCCCAAAGGTCTTTTTCCCTCCGGTCTCCCAACTAACACACTATATGCATTTCTGGATTCGCCCATAAGTGCTACATGCCCTGCCCATCTCAAACGTCGGGATTTAATGTTCCTAGTTATGTCAGGTGAAGAATACAATGCGTGCAGTTCTGTGTTGTGTAACTTTCTCCATTCTCCTGTAACTTCATCCCTCTTAGCTCCAAATATTTTCCTAAGCACCTTATTCTCAAACACCCTTAACCTATGTTCCTCTCTCAGAGTGAGAGTCCAAGTTTCACAACCATACAGAACAACCGGTAATATAACTGTTTTATAAATTCTAACTTTCAGATTTTTTGACAGCAGACTAGATGATAAAAGCTTCTCAACCGATATGCCACCACTGATATTGCTTATGAAACTGATATAGATCCTGCCCACGCCTAGGAGCTGCGTGAGGGAGGGACGGGGACTGTGAAGGTGATGTCACTCAGAGCGATAAGCTCTGTGAAGGTCAGGGAGGCACAAATTCTCAAGTGAGGCACGATGCCCATCCATGGCGTACACGGTGTGTAAATTCCTGAAATACATAACGGCATTTTAAAAATACACAAGTAAAATTCCTAGCAGCCAAATGGCGTGTATAATTAATTAAACGTAATCCTGAAATTCTTGAATTCCTTATCGACTCCGTGCTTGCCCGTTTGAGTGAACATAAAAATAGGTGCGAGAAGGGGGTGGTTGACGTCCAACGGAGCAATGTAAACAGAACGCTCGTCACTAGATGTTATCAGAAGTGTGTCGCATATCAATCTGCTTCCTTTTGCACCAGGCCACGCAGGCGCTAATGCGTTCCAGGAAGGAGTCGTTATCTCAGACACATCTGGATTACGTTCTGTACGAGACACGTCGTCGGGTCAATAGGTTGTTGTCCTGTTGGTTGGCTGGGGACATTTTGCAGAACATTCTGCTGCAGTCTGAGACAGGAATCGAATGTGGACCCTCCCACACTGTCAGGTTATCTTAAAGATATGAGCTAATTGTGAATCCTAAGAAGAGTTGTTTTATTATTATTTGGAAAACTAGGTCCGCAATATTTGCGTTCCATCCCATGGATGTAATTATATCATGGGATAAATAATTTCAAGAAAATATTGTTCCGGGGTCTGGAATCGATCCCGGGACCCTTCGCTTAGCGCACGAATGCTCTCCCGACAATTTTTCCTTTATATCCACACAACTCAAATGGCTAATAAGACTCCAGAACCCAACTTGAGTGACGGTGTCGTATAGTTCCTGGGGTAGCTCAGTCGGTAGAGCATTCGTGCGTTAAGCGAAAGGTCCCGGGATCGATATCCGGCCCCGGAACAATTTTACTTGAAATTATTCAAACGTGCTTTACAGGGAGCTACTACCTGAAAGCCAGATTTGCATTCTATCATGGGATACTTAATACATACAATCATACTGATTCACTCCAATCATACTGATTTAAACTATCACTGACTACATTGTTACTTCTTTCTTTAGACATCATCCTGATAGTGCTGTATTTTAAAAATTGTCTCATAATAATCTCTTTCTATTATCTAATATTATTTGAAATATATTAACATTCTATGTATTTTAGCTTAATTCTGCTACACAGTTTATTTCAGTGTTTAATTAATAGTTCATAGTATTTTGTTGTTTAATTCGTAAATAACTCTTGTATACATGTAACTCTCATCTAAATCAAATTGTTGAATTCTTTGTAAGTTCAAGCATATGTATATACACTTTTTGCTGGTTGAGTGGAAGAGAAGGCCTTACGGCCTTAACTCTGCCAGCCAAAATAAATTATTATTATTATTATTATTATTATTATTATTATTATTATTATATATATTTTTTACAGTATTTAAAAAATTGTGCTCTCTATCCGGGATACTCCGGCAAGTAGAATACGGGAATGAAACTAGAGTTGTGTTGGTCTGAATGTTTTATTTTCGTTTCGTTTTACAAATGCTCAGTATGGATTTATGATAAGAGAAGAAATTAATGAAGGACATGCAATATATTTTTTCTTCATATGAAGCGAGATTCCGGAATTACTCCCAGCTCACAATAAGTTATTCACTATATTTCACTCAAAACGTATCGTACGTGTCTATTATCACATTAATATGACGGAACTCGCAATAAATCAGACGAGTGGTCGCACAGGTCTGTACCTGCTCGCGATGCCAAGATATTACTGAGAGACTCCTCGCAGCACTGCTAATTTTATACACAAATTCAATAACCACATTCCCGTAGATAGGGGAGGCAGCGTCATTGGACATAGTCACACAAATTACATTTCTTTCATGGTCTAACTACTAACAACATTAGCTGTTGACTGTGGCTCATAGTAAGGGTTTAAAATTTTGTCATTTTTTCACTACAGATCACAGAACTATTTGCCCACACTCGGTGGGGGGAAGTATGATAGGAATACGGGCGGAGGATATGTGAAGGAGAAGAGAAGGGCGGAGGTAATGTGAAGGAGAAGAGAAGGGCGGAGGTAATGTGAAGGGGAAGAGAAGGGCGGAGGAAATGTGAAGGGGAAGAGAAGGGCGGAGGAAATGTGAAGGAGAAGAGAAGGGCGGAGGTAATGTGAAGGAGAAGAGAAGGGTGGAGGTAATGTGAAGGAGAAGAGAAGGGCGGAGGTAATGTGAAGGAGAAGAGAAGGGCGGAGGTAATGTGAGGGAGAAGAGAAGGGCGGAGGTAATGTGAAGGGGAAGAGAAGGGCGGAGGAAATGTGAAGGGGAAGAGAAGGGCGGAGGTAATGTGAAGGAGAAGAAAAGGGCGGAGGAAATGTGAAGGGGAAGAGAAGGGCGGAGGAAATGTGAAGGGGAAGAGAAGGGCGGAGGAAATGTGAAGGAGAAGAGAAGGGCGGAGGTAATGTGAAGGAGAAGAGAAGGGTGGAGGTAATGTGAAGGAGAAGAGAAGGGCGGAGGTAATGTGAAGGAGAAGAGAAGGGCGGAGGTAATGTGAGGGAGAAGAGAAGGGCGGAGGTAATGTGAAGAGGAAGAGAAGGGCGGAGGAAATGTGAAGGGGAAGAGAAGGCGGAGGTAATGTGAAGGAGAAGAAAAGGGCGGAGGAAATGTGAAGGAGAAGAGAAGGGTGGAGGTAATGTGAAGGAGAAGAGAAGGCCGGAGGAAATGTGAAGGAGAAGAGAAGGGTGGAGGTAATGTGAAGGAGAAGAGAAGGGCGGAGGAAATGTGAAGGAGAAGAGAAGGGTGGAGGTAATGTGAAGGAGAAGAGTAGGGCGGAGGAAATGTGAAGGAGAAGAGAAGGGCGGAGGTAATGTGAAGGAGAAGAGAAGGGCGGAGGAAATGTGAAGGAGAAGAGAAGGGTGGAGGTAATGTGAAGGAGAAGAGAAGGCCGGAGGAAATGTGAAGGAGAAGAGAAGGGTGGAGGTAATGTGAATGAGAAGAGAAGGGCGGAGGAAATGTGAAGGAGAAGAGAAGGGTGGAGGTAATGTGAAGGAGAAGAGTAGGGCGGAGGAAATGTGAAGGAGAAGAGAAGGGCGGAGGAAATGTGAAGGAGAAGAGAAGGGTGGAGGTAATGTGAAGGAGAAGAGTAGGGCGGAGGAAATGTGAAGGAGAAGAGAAGGGCGGAGGTAATGTGAAGGAGAAGAGAAGGGCGGAGGAAATGTGAAGGAGAAGAGAAGGGTGGAGGTAATGTGAAGGAGAAGAGAAGGCCGGAGGAAATGTGAAGGAGAAGAGAAGGGCGGAGGTAATGTGAAGGAGAAGAGAAGGGCGGAGCTAATGTGAAGGAGAAGAGAAGGACGGAGCTAATGTGAAGGAGAAGAGAAGGGCGGAGGTAATGTGAAGGAGAAGAGAAGGGCGGAGGTAATGTGAAGGAGAAGAGAAGGGCGGAGGTAATGTGAAGGAGAAGAGAAGGACGGAGGAAATGTGAAGGAGAAGAGAAGGGCGGAGGAAATGTGAAGGAGAAGAGAAGGGCGGAAGAAATGTGAAGGAGAAGAAAAAGGCGGAGGAAATGTGAAGGAGAAGAGAAGGGCGGAGGAAATGTGAAGGAGAAGAGAAGGGCGGAAGAAATGTGAAGGAGAAGAGAAGGACGGAGGAATTGTGAAGGTAAAGAGAAGAATGGAGGATGTGTGAGGGGAAAGAGAAGGCGGAAGAAGTGTGAAGAGGGAAGAGAAGGACCGATGAAGTGATGGGAAAAATAAGGGAATGTGTATTAATGGGGCAATGGAGAAGGTGTAACTAAAAGTGTAAGAAGTAGCAGGAGAAGACGAACAAGGGATAAATATGAAGTGGAGGGAAATCGGTAGATTAGAGATGAGAAGGCGAAAGGTTGATGCAGGGTATGAAGTGAAGAAAATAAGGAAACTGATGACAGTCACTGTACTACACACGTGCCACCAGTCCGCTAGCGTGTTTACAGATCAGGACGGGCGGTGTTTAATAATAGAAGCCGTGCTCTTTAAGAATCCTCACGAGTAGACTGGGTGCGCACACCCCGGGGGGCGTGGTCCTGGCAGAGCGTAACCCCTGCGGATATTAACTAATTAAAAATATAAATAAGTGCACGTCCGCATAATAAGACGCGTGATCTCTTGACGAATGATATATCTACTTCCCCACCCTTATTTTTGTAATAAACCCGACGGGATAAGTAATTACGAACGTGTGCAAGCAACTCGCGCGCCTAGCGTGGCATGCTTCACATACCCTGCGCTGTCTGGAATATTTATAAGGAGCCACAGATTCGATGACAGCTTGCAGATTCTGATCCTCCGTATCTTGACATCGTTTCTTTGTTGAACAAGGACCAGCATTGCCAACTCGTCAACACCAGGAAATCACCAAAATATAAATGTTATTAATTTTACTTATATGACAATATAATATCGCATTCTGCAAAGATTCTCTTGCGAATACTGAATCGACGTTTATTTTATAAGATTGATAATCAATTGGAAGAAGAGCAGTTTGGCTTCAGGAACCGAAAAGGTACAAGAGATGCAATTGGGGAGAAAGAGTCCGATAACCACTGCTACAACGGTGTAATCAGGTTTAGGGTATACACTTCGAACATATCCTCCTCTTATTTATTCGCTCGTTTTCATACTCTCTCGCTATCATAATATTAATACTCAATCACAACGCGATAACACGCTAGAAATTCCACTTCACACATCATCTCTTTATTCTTCATCTTTCACTGTTGCTACCTCTCGTCACTGGAACTCTCTGCCGCTTGAAGTCAAGGGCTGCCGAACATTGAAATCTTTCAAATCCAAGTTAGAAAATTATCTTATGACGAGTTGCCAAACTAACTTACTATTATGACAAATGTTGTATTGCATGTTTCCACGTATTCACTACATTTTGTTTATATTCTAGTGTTATTCAACTTATTTTATATTTTTGTTTTCATATTTCCCGATAATAGTATATCTATAATGTGATAACTTGAGCTATATGTAATCATAATTTTCTTTGCTGTGTGTACTTAAAAATATTGTGTTCATTGTATGCTTTGTACTGCACTATTTTATTATTATTATTATTATTATTATTATTATTATTATTATTATTATTATTGTCTTATATTTTTACACTTTGTACGTCTCATTTATTTTGACTTACTGTTCACATTTTATTATGCTTTTTCCTTTCTTTCTGTATGTTATATATTATGTCTGATTTCTACTGACTTGTTGTTTACATTATATTATGATTATCTACTTCAGTTTTGTGTGTAAAATTGTAGTGTACTTTACTTTTGTAAATTTGTACCGGTAGTGTTTTTTGTATTGTGTTTTACTCCTGGTTGAGTGTTAGAGAAAGCCGTATGGCCTTAACTTTTCCAAGTTAAAGAAACCATTATTTATTTATTTATTTATTTATTTAATCTGAGAGGATTAAGGTCATAAGATCTTCTCTTCCATCCCACCAGATATCACATATACATACAAAAAAGAAATACAGACGCTGGTGAAAATAATACAAATTAAATTAAAGCCCCTATAGAGGGTCAACAGGGTCAAAAGAACACTATACAGTTCTCATCGGGCTAATACAAGAAAAAAAGAAAGAAAAGAAAGAAAATCAGATGGCAATGATGATAGTGATAACTGATGATAATAATAATAATAATAATAATAATAATAATAATAATAATAATAATAAATACATTACATATTAATTGTCAATTTTACAACAGCATAGTTACAATATTTACTATATGTCATGGGTTAAGCAGAAGTTGCGCAACCTGACAGATGTTCAACAAGCAATTCCACGAACTAGAATGTGATTCTTTAATTTAAATTTGAATTTTGATATTGTCCGGCAGTCTCTGATATGGTCAGGGAGAGAGTTCCAGAGGCGTGGAATAAATATGCTGAACTATGATGAGTAGAAGGATGTTCTGTGCAGAGGAATACAGAGAAGGTACATGTTCCGGGTTCGAGGTAGTGAAAGGTAAACAAAACGAGATGCTAGGTAAGAGGGTGTGGAGGTGTGGATGATTTTAAATAGTAATAAGAGAGAGTTGAAGAATCTTCTTTCTTTAAGTGGACTCCAAGACAACAGTTCTATTGACGGTGTTACCAGCGAATAGGGATTATAAAGAATGGACACTGAGCGAATTTTCCTGTGTTTTGTTTCTCTGTGCGCCAGCGGCTAGTTCCACTTTCAAGCGCTAGAGGTAGTGTAATCGAGCATACGCTAAGATAATAATTGAGAATAGAATTAAGGCACAGGATCCAAACATCGCCTACCTTCTTGCATAATCCAGTAATGCTTTGCTTCAAATACCTTACTTCTCAGTGACAAACTAGTTGTAATAATAATATTTTATATTTCAGATATAATAAATTATATTAATACATTATAAAATTAAGTATCGAATTCGTTTAATATTATATATGATATAATATAATATAATATAATATAATATAATATAATATAATATAATATATATAATATAGGTATATGGTTTTACTTCTCGTAAGAGTTTTGTTTTTCCATTTTCAGTGCTATCAAATCATTACATATTTTAATTGTTGTTGGGGTCAACGTCTCAACTCTCATTATAAAGGAACTCTAGAGTCTAGACATTGCAGTTAATGAAGGATTTATTATTTTATGGATCCAATTTATTTTATTTGAGTACATAATGTACATAGATGTATTAATTGTGTGTGTTATATTTCCGCTGTGTCGATTGCTAGCTGGTGTGATGTCAGCGCCAACTCTAGGGAGAAAGCAGAATCTCACGCTTTAGCTGGCTTGAAGGTCATTGAAATCAGTCCGGCTACATCAAAGGTACCGACGAGAAGTGTCCATTCTTTATAATCCCTATTCGCTGGTGTTACATGATCGAATTTTCTAATGTTACAAACGAAACGAACGCAGATATTGTGAACACGCTATAGTCTGTGAGCAAGATCAGTATTTAGATTCGTGAATAGAGAATCGCAATAATCGAAGTGGGGCATCACTAAAGTTTGGATCAGGTGTATTTTTGTACTATTACTAATACAATAAGGAAGTGAATGATTTTGTGTCCCCTCAACTATTCTCATAATTTGCTACAAATTTCCTTATTGGCTTGAAGTTGAAGGTGAACCACTTATCGTGTTCCCACATCTCTGATGGGAACCGAATCCTGTTTCGCACGGATTTCCACCCAGACTCTCTAGCTGTGACCCCCACTTCACTTGACAGTCGCCGCTGTGATAATTGCGTACAGCAGTGCAGTCGGTCAGAAGCAATTTCTTCTGTCAAGGCCGTCTGCAAAGAAGCTCTGTTATGTAAAAGCGGCCAATCATTCTGAGCTGTCCATGGCACAGATGATGCTAAGAGAGAGATGTATCGAGTTGGTGCCTCCAGCCAGAAGGGAACGGAAATTCGATATGACATTTACACACATCGGGATTATTTCTAAGATATCCCTTCACGTGACTCTCTGGATGAAATATTACGACATCTGTACACACACTAAGAAATGGGAGAATTGCGTCGATAATGATACCACACTGCTATGTGTGCATTCTACGCAGCGGATCCTAGATCTATTCCCGGCCTTTTTGTCGAACCTACTTTTCCGAATCCATTACTCCTAACGTCTTTTTTTTTCTGAAAGGAAGCCTTCTGAAAGTACTCTTTTCCAAACTTTTATTGTTTCTATTGCCTTAATTATCATTCTTATCATTTCTGATGTTAATAAAATCATGAAACCTTCACTAGTACAAAGACACACAAGAATAGGCTTGTATAAAACCTTAGCACAGCCAGTATTAAGCTATGGTAGCGAAGCGTGGACTGTGAAGAATAAAGATGTCAGTAGAATAGCAGCAAGTGAGATGAGGTTTATGAGAGCAACAGCTGGATATACTCGCTGGGATCATAAAAAAATGAGGACCTAATGCAAGAACTTCAAATAGAACCCATTATGCAGTTCATCAGCAAATATCAACTTCAGTGGAAGGGTCATCTCGAACGAATGAATCGATGCAGAATTCCAAAAGCACTGTTTCATTACCATCCGCATGACAAAAGATCTCTAGGCCGTCCAAAGAAGAGATGGACTGAAAATTCTAGTTTGAGACCGTAACAGGCCACTTGGCCTAATACTTGTTAGGAAGATGATGATGATGATGATGATGATGATGACTTCTTAATACCTGTGCCAGTGGTGCTATTGTAACTTTTTAACAACCGGTTCTCTCCACTAATAACCGCAAATTCCAAAACCTTTGCTTAAAAAATAGTACTTGACCATTCCAGGCAAACTGGAATTCCAATCAAAAAGTATTTTTCACAAATATTTGTTTATTATTAGTGTACTGCAGTGATGTCAAAGCAAGCGCATTTTCCTTACCTTGACGTCGTGCGCGGGCATCAAGCGCTAGGTATGGAAAGAGGAAGGAATATGTATATGAATAAGCAGCCCGTTGGATTATGAAAACACTGGCGTGAAAACTTCAAACGGAACGTGAAATTTTATGTCGTTATTTTTATATGGCGTCTTTCGGTTTAATATTATCTATATTGTCTGTAAAAACAACAGTACTAACACCAGTTTCTTAATATTGCAGTTGTATTTTAAACGTTAATAACATAATAGAGAGTTAAGAAGGAATATTCACATAAATTCCATAGGAGTATAATATTATACTGTATTAAGTGAATGAAACACATCATTCATAAAGAAAGTGATATCCCCCCCCCCAAAAAAAAGAAATTGAGTATGACATAATAAGTTGGAATTGATACTGATGGTATCTTTAGTTTTATAAACGTAATTGGTAAACTAATCAAAACAATATTACAGTACAAAGCAAAGTTACCTAGGTATATATTTTAACTGTAACTTTAAGGTGATATTGGTGCGCAACTTCCTATCATCAGAATATTAAATTATTTTCTCGAAATCTGCTGAAGTTATAGAGCTGATATTTTTATAACACATGGACACATATCTTTTGTTTATGTCGTCACAGTAGTTGCTTTGTTAATTCATTTCCTTACAAACATTTTCCATGCGAATATTTTCAAAATTTTCAATACCGTATCTTCAATATTACGTATTTACGATATATTAGATTTACGAAAACATTGTTCCAGTACCTGTAAGGCTACTAAATAAACATATCTGAAAATTTCACTTTTCTGTAAAAAGAGTTGAGAAAATATTTCTTTTGAATAAAAGGCAAACTTATGAAAAATCAGCATTAAAATTAAAACTTACATTCTTATAATGCACTTATACTTCTCACACAAATCTAAAAATTACCATGGATACAGTTTTAACAAGTTCTCTTCACTTTATCCATTGAATCAGTGCTGGCCATCCCTGTACATAGCTCGACCAAGCGGCATATACCACCTCTTTCGTCTCTTTCCTTTCCGCTGTAAAGCGCTCTGGCTCTCCTGGGCTCTAAAGCGCGCGCTTGCGCCTATGGGCATCTTTTGACATGACTGATGTAAGACATCAGGCAAGGCTCTAAATTTAAATATTGTAATGTTTTGTTTTCGGAAGGAAAATCTTTAAAACCTTTTACAAGTTTTATGGGCATTGAATATAAGTGGTTAGTTTATGTTCTAACTTTATTCTCAAGAAATTGAAATAGGACGTGTATTTGTCACAGTTTCTTTGGCTGTGAAGGAATCTTATGTTTTGTAGAACACTTACAAGGTGCATCAAAACATGTGGGAAAGCTCTGGGGAATTGATATAGGCCTACGTGAAAACAAGCAAAAGAGTTCATGTAAACATGTGGTCAATTTCGCTTAATTTTTTAGTCACACTTATTGTTTGTGGTGTACATAATATCTGTGATAATCAAGGCACATCTAATTTTCTTCTATAATCAAGACGTTATTGATTTGTTTTGCATTCAAAGCCACCTGATGACAGTTGCCATAGCAATATAAACACAAGACTTATGCTAGAACTTTTATTGATATTGTGAACATTTTTTATTTTGAGTGTAATAATTAATTACATTACAGCCTCCGTGGTCTGTTGGTCAGCATGCTGGCTTCCAGATCAGGAGGTCCCGGTTTCGATTCCCGGTCTCGGCTCTCGGTGAATTTTTCTTGAAGAAGAATTCCCTGGGTGTCTAGAGTCTGGAAATTTGTATGAATGTGATTGTGAGTGTGCCGGGTTAATATTAATTAGCCAATCATGAAAACATAAAATACATCAGGACTGTCGCTGTTCAGTAACCTGAACACACGTTTCAGCGTTACATTGTACACAAGTAACTCCATCTGTTAGCATAACCATAAAGCATCCAATAGATGCTATATAGTTACCAACAACGAGAAAAAAAAATTACAACTAGTGGTCAAAATGGAGTACTTTAATCAGAAAATGGCAGAAATGCACCTTATGTATGGTCGAGCTAATTGCAGTGCAAATGAAGCAAGGCGTTGGTATACTAAACAATTCCCTAATAGAAATTTACCTATTTTGCCCTTGCTGCTAGAGCAATTTTAAGTAAGCAATTCCCTAATAAATGAATAGGTCGTGAGGGGCCGACATCCTGGCCTGCTCGTTCTCCCGACCTCAATCGAGCGTGGAAATTTTTCCCCAGCGATTTGAAGAAAGATGTCAGCAGATACTGCAGACCCCTGGAATATGGGAGAGAGTAAGGGATTCGATGATGCTTCGCCCAGAAGTCTGTATTAGAGCTCATGGTGGCCATTTTGAACACTTTCTGTAGAAGTTATAAGTTTCTATATAAGAAGAAAGCATTGTAAGTTGTAAATTAAACTTTATCATCACAGATATTACGTATACCACAAATAAAGACTAACTAAAAAAACTAAGCGAAATTGACCATATGTTTATATGAACTCTTTTGCTTGTTTTCACGTCCTCTATCAATTCACCAGAGTTTTTTCACATATTTTGATACACCCTGTATATTCAACATAATTAATATTATCCTTGTGTATATAATATATATCATATATATTATGGTCATGAAATTGGACACTGTAGCAGAACCCCTAGGTTTAAAATCCGCTAAATCCACTTTCTCAAATTAAGTAATTTTGAAAGTAGCTAACTGGTAGCGCATGGAGGGGATTTTGAACCTAACACTGATTTTTAACAAGCCTTTAGCATGAAATTCAGAAGCTAAAAGCTATATAAATCAATAGAACTCATTGTTGATAATCTATTGGTGCGCACAAGTCAATTGTGAAAGAAAGATGTATTTAGAGGGTTTTGAATGCAGTGGATTCGGTAAACAGTAGTGCAGTCGTCCTAGTAACAGCAATTATGGACGACTGAGGAAAATAATAATAATAAAGGCAATGTTTGCGTCCAGATGGGACATCGCGTTCTGGGCGCCGTTTGTTGTTCTGGAATCACGCGAGGTCTTATTTATGTACAGATCGATGCCTGTCTCACGTTCGCTGTTGTCAATATATTTTCCCGACAATCGTTATGAGATCAAGAATGTTTGATGAAGCAGATCGGGCCGTGATAACACGAGACAGGGATTGGATGGATGAGGACAGAATCAGGGCGTGATGAATAGCGAGATAACGGAGAGTGGATCGATGAGTGAGGACATGGAAGAACGAAGAATGAATAAAGGAAAGAATGAATGCATGAATGAATGAAATGACTAATAAATGCAGAACGAATGATGGAAGAACAGACAAATGGATGAAAGAAAGAATGAACGAATGAAAGAAAGAACGAACGAAATAATGAACGAATTGATGAAAGAATGAAAGACCGAGCAAATTATGAAAGAATGAAGGAATGAAAGAAAGAACGAAAGAATCTAAGAAGGAACGAAGGCATGAAAGAAGGAACGAAGGCATGAAAGAAAGAATGGAAGAAGGAACGAAGGCATGAAAGAAGGAACGAAGGCATTAAAGAATGGAAGAAGGAACGAAGCATGAACAAAAGAATGGAAGAAGGAACGAAGGCATGAAAGAAAGAACGAAAGAAGGAACGAAGGCATGAACGAAGGCATGAAAGAAGGAACGAAAGAAGGAACGAAGGCATGAACGAAGGCATGAAAGAAGGAACGAAAGAAGGAACGAAGGCATGAAAGAAGGAACGAAAGAAGGAACGAAAGAAGGAACGAAGGCATGAAAGAAGGAACGAAGGCATGAAAGAAGGAACGAAAGAAGGAACGAAGGCATGAAAGAAGGAACGAAAGAAGGAACGAAGGCATGAAAGAAGGAACGAAAGAAGGAACGAAGGCATGAAAGAAGGAACGAAAGAAGGAACGAAGGCATGAAAGAAGGAACGAAGGCATGAAAGAAGGAACGAAAGAAGGAACGAAGGCATGAAAGAAGGAACGAAAGAAGGAACGAAGGCATGAAAGAAGGAACGAAAGAAGGAACGAAGGCATGAAAGAAGGAACGAAAGAAGGAACGAAGGCATGAAAGAAAGAACGAAAGAAGGAACGAAGGAACGAACGAAGGCATGAAAGAAGGAACGAAAGAAGGAACGAAGGCATGAAAGAAGGAACGAAGGCATGAAAGAAGGAACGAAGGCATGAAAGAAGGAACGAAGGCATGAAAGAAGGAACGAAAGAAGGAACGAAGGCATGAAAGAAGGAACGAAGGCATGAAAGAAGGAACGAAAGAAGGAACGAAGGCATGAAAGAAGGAACGAAAGAAGGAACGAAGGCATGAAAGAAGGAACGAAAGAAGGAACGAAGGCATGAAAGAAAGAACGAAAGAAGGAACGAAGGCATGAAAGAAGGAACGAAAGAAGGAACGAAGGCATGAAAGAAGGAACGAAAGAAGGAACGAAGGCATGAAAGAAGGAACGAAGGCATGAAAGAAGGAACGAAAGAAGGAACGAAGGCATGAAAGAAGGAACGAAAGAAGGAACGAAGGCATGAAAGAAGGAACGAAAGAAGGAACGAAGGCATGAAAGAAGGAACGAAAGAAGGAACGAAGGCATGAAAGAAGGAACGAAAGAAGGAACGAAGGCATGAAAGAAGGAACGAAGGCATGAAAGAAGGAACGAAGGCATGAAAGAAGGAACGAAAGAAGGAACGAAGGCATGAAAGAAGGAACGAAAGAAGGAACGAAGGCATGAAAGAAGGAACGAATTCATGAAAGAAGGAACGAAGGCATGAAAGAAAGAACGAAAGAAGGAACGAAGGCATGAAAGAAGGAACGAAAGAAGGAACGAAGGCATGAAAGAAGGAACGAAAGAAGGAACGAAGGCATGAAAGAAGGAACGAAGGCATGAAAGAAGGAACGAAAGAAGGAACGAAGGCATGAAAGAAGGAACGAAGGCATGAAAGAAGGAACGAAAGAAGGAACGAAGGCATGAAAGAAGGAACGAAAGAAGGAACGAAGGCATGAAAGAAGGAACGAAAGAAGGAACGAAGGCATGAAAGAAGGAACGAAAGAAGGAACGAAGGCATGAAAGAAGGAACGAAGGCATGAAAGAAGGAACGAAAGGAGGAACGAAGGCATGAAAGAAGGAACGAAAGAAGGAACGAAGGCATGAAAGAAGGAACGAAAGAAGGAACGAAGGCATGAAAGAAAGAACGAAAGAAGGAACGAAGGCATGAAAGAAGAAACGAAGGCATGAAAGAAGGAACGAAAGCATGAAAGAAGGAACGAAAGAAGGAACGAAAGAAGGAACGAAGGCATGAAAGAAGGAACGAAAGAAGGAACGAAGGCATGAAAGAAGGAACGAAAGAAGGAACGAAGGCATGAAAGAAGGAACGAAGGCATGAAAGAAGGAACGAAGGCATGAAAGAAGGAACGAAAGAAGGAACGAAGGCATGAAAGAAAGAACGAAAGAAGGAACGAAGGCATGAAAGAAGGAACGAAAGAAGGAACGAAGGCATGAAAGAAGGAACGAAGGCATGAAAGAAGGAACGAAAGAAGGAACGAAGGCATGAAAGAAGGAACGAAAGAAGGAACGAAGGCATGAAAGAAGGAACGAAGGCATGAAAGAAAGGACGAAAGAAGGAACGAAGGCATGAAAGAAAGAACGAAAGAAGGAACGAAGGCATGAAAGAAGGAACGAAGGCATGAAAGAAGGAACGAAAGAAGGAACGAAGGCATGAAAGAAGGAACGAAAGAAGGAACGAAAGAAGGAACGAAGGCATGAAAGAAGGAACGAAAGAAGGAACGAAAGAAGGAACGAAAGAAGGAACGAAGGCATGAAAGAAGGAACGAAGGCATGAAAGAAGGAACGAAAGAAGGAACGAAGGCATGAAAGAAGGAACGAAGGCATGAAAGAAGGAACGAAAGAAGGAACGAAGGCATGAAAGAAGGAACGAAAGAAGGAACGAAGGCATGAAAGAAGGAACGAAGGCATGAAAGAAGGAACGAAAGAAGGAACGAAGGCATGAAAGAAGGAACGAAAGAAGGAACGAAGGCATGAAAGAAGGAACGAAAGAAGGAACGAAGGCATGAAAGAAGGAACGAAAGAAGGAAAGAAGGCATGAAAGAAGGAACGAAGGCATGAAAGAAGGAACGAAAGAAGGAACGAAGGCATGAAAGAAGGAACGAAAGAAGGAACGAAGGCATGAAAGAAAGAACGAAAGAAGGAACGAAGGCATGAAAGAAGGAACGAAAGAAGGAACGAAGGCATGAAAGAAGGAACGAAAGAAGGAACGAAGGCATGAAAGAAGGAACGAAAGAAGGAACGAAGGCATGAAAGAATGAACGAAAGAAGGAACGAAGGCATGAAAGAAGGAACGAAAGAAGGAACGAAGGCATGAAAGAAGGAACGAAAGAAGGAACGAAGGCATGAAAGAAAGAACGAAAGAAGGAACGAAGGCATGAAAGAAAGAACGAAAGAAGGAACGAAGGCATGAAAGAAGGAACGAAAGAAGGAACGAAGGCATGAAAGAAGGAACGAAAGAAGGAACGAAGGCATGAAAGAAGGAACGAAAGAAGGAACGAAGGCATGAAAGAAGGAACGAAGGCATGAAAGAAGGAACGAAAGAAGGAACGAAGGCATGAAAGAAGGAACGAAAGAAGGAACGAAGGCATGAAAGAAGGAACGAAAGAAGGAACGAAGGCATGAAAGAAGGAACGAAAGAAGGAACGAAGGCATGAAAGAAGGAACGAAAGAAGGAACGAAGGCATGAAAGAAGGAACGAAAGAAGGAACGAAGGCATGAAAGAAGGAACGAAAGAAGGAACGAAGGCATGAAAGAAAGAACGAAAGAAGGAACGAAGGCATGAAAGAAGGAACGAAAGAAGGAACGAAGGCATGAAAGAAGGAACGAAAGAAGGAACGAAGGCATGAATGAAGGAACGAAAGAAGGAACGAAGGCATGAATGAAGGAACGAAAGAAGGAACGAAGGCATGAAAGAAGGAACGAAAGAAGGAACGAAGGCATGAAAGAAGGAACGAAAGAAGGAACGAAGGCATGAAAGAAGGAACGAAAGAAGGAACGAAGGCATGAAAGAAGGAACGAAGGCATGAAAGAAGGAACGAAAGAAGGAACGAAGGCATGAAAGAAGGAACGAAAGAAGGAACGAAGGCATGAAAGAAGGAACGAAAGAAGGAACGAAGGCATGAAAGAAGGAACGAAAGAAGGAACGAAGGCATGAAAGAAGGAACGAAAGAAGGAACGAAGGCATGAAAGAAGGAACGAAAGAAGGAACGAAGGCATGAAAGAAAGAACGAAAGAAGGAACGAAGGCATGAAAGAAGGAACGAAAGAAGGAACGAAGGCATGAAAGAAGGAACGAAAGAAGGAACGAAGGCATGAATGAAGGAACGAAAGAAGGAACGAAGGCATGAAAGAAGGAACGAAAGAAGGAACGAAGGCATGAAAGAAAGAATGGAAGAAGGAACGAAGGCATGAAAGAAGGAACGAAGGAATGAAAGAAGGAACGAAGGCATGAAAGAAATAATGGAAGAATGAACGAAGGCATGAACAAAAGAATGGAAGAAGGAACGAAGGCATGAACAAAAGAATGAAAGAAGGAACGAGGGCATGAAAGAAAGAACGAAAGAATGGAAGAAGGAACGAATGGAAGAAGAAATGTATTGCACGAAGATTGAGACTGGACGTATTGTGAATCACTGGGTCGTAAAGGCTCGTGAGGATGATTCAAGTAGCTAGTGTGTGGGACTTCACGCTCGGGCTTCATTAGAGGGAATCCAGTCTGACAACAGCTATCGTGGCAGCTAGCCACTGGCCAATATTACCATCGTATTCGTCACATTCTCGTGATCGCCATGGTGTCACAAAGAACTCCAGTAATCTGTATTCCGATTAACACATTCTGCCACAAAATGTAGGCCAGTTGAGTTAGATTTACTGCATTGATAGCTGGGTGAAATGCAGGGTTACCATGACAACGATTTACCAGGTATCCATGAATGAAAGACAGATGGTTCAAAATGCAGAACAAAGCAAGACAAATTTTTTGTATAGGCCCTATATCTTGTAATTTTTCACGTAATATTTACGTTCTTTCCAGACTGTATGTACGATTTTTCGAAAGTCCTACGAAGTGCAAAATGTCAAACGCTTTCTGCATGGAGACTATAAGAGCTACGTTAATTATTTACTTACGGTTGGATAGGTCGTTCGTAACAATATGTAAGCTGATTGGATCAGATGCGTGAGGGGCAAGGAGGGCGTGGAGAAATTGGTCGTCTTTCAGCGACCTTTGGCGGTGTGAATCAGGGCCGATTGCGTGAGTGTGATTTGAGATACGGAAGCGAATAGTACCTCATTCTGTAGCTTAAAGACAACGCTATCAGTGGATTAAATACAATTCACGTGGGAGTTAATACGAAAGGCAGTTTGTGAGAGTAGTAGTAAAAAATTTGTAACATGTCCAAGGAATTAGAGCAAAATAGAATCGCGACCGGCGAAATGCACGAGGAAGGTTGGAGAGTAGAAAGTTTCAGAAAAGACCACAATGTGGGAAGCTTTGACAAGAAGTCATATTCAAAAGTTTCTGTAACATTGGTCAGGTTAATCATTCCTAGTCGATGAGGGATATCATGACATGCCTATGAGCTACAGTATTCCATCTCAAATCGACCGAAATATAGGGAAAATTGACCTTACAATTTCTAAATACAATGAAACTTTTTTTGTACGTAGAGAACTGTGATACAATGCTTTGTGCAAAGTTTGAGGCATCAGAACTTCTTAGTGTTTAAATTAAAAATATTTAAATTTATCGAATTTTCATAAAATTTGCAACTTTAAACTGTTGTAGTTCCGAAACACTTTCACTCAATGATCAAAATCATGGTTTATTTTAGTTTATATTGACATATAAATAGATTTTCTTACCTTCTATGGAAATGGAGAAATTTAGATTTTTCCTCATTAAGATGTCTTTGCCACCGAAAAAATATTTTTAAAATATATAGTTAGATTCCGCATTGAAAGTACAAATAAACACATATTTTTTACTGATGGTATGTTGATAACAAAGTATTGAAAATATCAAATAAAGAAAATAAATAGTACGCGCGTGAACTAACCAGCTGTCTGTGAGACGGGAGCTTAGCCGAGACAAGCAAGGCCAGGAGACAAACTTTTGATGTTTCGTCTAGTAGCGCATAGTTGGGCTAGCTTTATCACAAGTTTTCGTAAACACAGGAGTAAAATGGCGCCCAACGCTCGCTTATCTTCAACTCTCGGCCAGTGCGTGCGGTACTGCGCCGTCCAAGTCTAGGCGTATGAAAATAATCTATTTAATACCCTCGAAGCTTATTGCCAACTTAATGCCGAATCCCTCTTAATAATGCAAGGTTTTTTCTCAATATTTTTTTACATTTTTACAAATTGTCAAAAAACTAAAAGTAAGTAAAATCAGATTATCTGTCTTTCTGTGTACAATAAAAATAAGGATTACTTCTTAACATAACCTACCAAATGTCAGCTTCAAAATGAGCTCCCGTTAAATGTTCTCCAGTAAACGGTTCCAGAGTTCTGAGCGCTGAAAGAGGCTTGTTTTTATAAAATACGCTTAATTTGTCTCACAACAATACGAAAACCGTTTGACTTTCGATAATATATTTTTGAAAATGCACTCTCCTCAGCACCTTGTATAAATAGGGGAAAAAATTAGAGTATAAAAAGAATTCGAGGTTTTTTACTGATCGATTTGATATGGAATAGCCCTATGCATGTGCGATTTGAACTTGAGCTTAGCTGTTAATGGGAAGAAGAAGAACAACAACAACAAATAGCCGGCTGAGTCATGCAGTGCAATACACACTCACACACTTGACATGTGTACTTACCTAAGATGATGACGTAAGAACACGTGTTGATGATTTCAGTTGTTGACAGCATTTCCCGTTAGAACGAGGTTTTCCAGCGGAACCTCAAGTGAGAGCGAGGGAGTAGCTTTAATATGAAATCGATAATCAGTCTGGACTCAAGTCTGTTTGGCGGACATCAGATGAACTCTTTCACAAGATGAAATAACTCGCTGGCGAATTGACAAGTTTGACTTTCCACCCTCTTTAATTCCAATTTACTCAGTTGTTGTACCTTTATCAGGACAGCATTCGCGATCTTATGATTGCGTTATAAAAATGAAAGTAGTGTTATCCGTGATTTTCATGAAAAATCGCTCATACAGAAAAAAGTAAGTGAATGAGGAAGAAACGGGAGAAGAAACAAAGGTACGCGAATACGCATACTTGCAAGGGAATATGAAGCTGTGAAGTAGAATTTATGTGAGCTCCAAGCCAGTTGGTCACTAGTTTCACCCTGTTTTCGCCGTTCCGTTGAAGTAATTTAAGAGAAATTTTGGAGGAAAAAGCAGGAATTCAACCTAACCGAATATGTATCACACAGTTGTTCTTTAGTCATCTCCGAAAACAGATATGAACCTCACAAATGTTACCAACACTTATGAGGCAACTAGGACAGGAGATAATAGGGTTGGGTAGCCAGTTCCTTTCCCCCTCCATTGCATACATCGCTGACTAGCTACATATTACACTAGTCAGACTTCAGATGCATACAAACAATTGTTCTTCCTCTGACACATATCGTCAAGTGAGATGTACTACCTCAGTGACCGGCATGTTCCGTGTTCTGTGACATCATACCACGGAGCCGCTCGGGAAACTCTGCATACTGAGCACAGCGAGGAGAGAAGGTTCAACTGAACAGTGGTGGTACGGCGCCTATGCACTGACAGAGCGCGATCCATTCGTCTGAGGTAGTATGGGAACAGCACAATTACAATACATTTGTACGAAAACAAAACTGTACATCCGTGATAAATCAATGTAACAAAATATTTTGGTTTGTAATCAAATTTAATATACTTATAATAACATGAAATTCATAATACAGCCAGCTGCAGAAGCGTTCGCATTATGTAAATGAGGCTCCGAAACTGCTATAAATATACAAATATAGAAATAAATAATTTAAGAAGTACTACAACACTTTGTGTACTCGGAAACTTGAAAACAGTTCAAGTGTTTTTAACAGACATTTTCCTACACAATATACAGATTGAACTATATAGGCCCTAACTGGGTGAGTAGTATGCAAAGTATATTTCAACTTTTGAAACACACCATCACTTTGTGTCACTATCCTGCCCAAGCTAAATGCTTTGTCGAGATCAAACTGTCTTATGGAGTATGGAGGAATGGCGAAGTGTTTGATTTGTGGCAAGCTGTTTCAGCATGTAAAGAAATTCAATATACAATGCCATTATTCTGTATGCCACACAAATGATTATAACAAATATGGGGGAGAATATCGACAAGTACTGGTGCAGCAATTGAAAGATAAATTGTTAAGTGAAGCTAGGGAACACACTGTCAGTGAATCAATGGTAAGCTTAAGGCTTAAGATATAGGATTTCACTAGCCATTGCAAAGAACATGCGATCTTTTAATGACGGGGAATTTGCCAAGAATGTTGCCATCATGACCGCAGAGTAGTTATTCCCTAGCAAAATACAGGAATGTGATTCCATCAATTTATCTCCAAGAACTGTCGTATCATTGCTGCACTGACGCCACTACGCTGGTGCGTGTTAACAGTAATACGACTCAACTGCTCGCTCATCCAAGCTCTTGAGGCCCGACTGGCTCTTACATCATAACTGCAGCTTCTGCCGGCCACTGTACTACCTGATGATAGATGTACCTTGGTTTAGTGGAAGAGAAGGCCTGATGGCCTTAACTCTGCCAGGGAAAATAAAACTATTATTATTATTATTATTATTATTATTATTATTATTATTATTATTATTATTAAAGTCGTGTGATTTGTAGCAATTTTGTGATAAGTGCGTAAGAATGATGTAATTTTTAGTTAAAAATTGAAAAACAAAATCTGTACAAAGCAATTGACAACACGTTTTTAGCTTCAGAACACTAGCCAATTAAAGAAATGACACTTCTGAATAGTTAATCCTCTATTTGTAATATTCTTTTGTCCTTAAAACTTAAGAAAAAAGGTATTTTACTAACAATTTCAAATTAGTGTAACTTCGAAAATATTGGGAATAGGGCAAATGTTAATATGAGAAATTTTATATATTATTTTAATGTACTGAAGTACATATGATATTTCCATGCAGATATTCTGCGTCATCATATGATGTAAGAGTAATGGAACGGAGAAAAATTCTCTCCGGCGCCGGGATTTGAACCCGGGTTTTCAGCTCTACGTGCTGATGCTTTATCCACTAAGCCACACCGGATACCACCCCGGCGCCGGACAGAATCGTCTCAGATTAAGCTCCAACTCTTGGGTTCCCTCTAGTGGCCGCCCTCTGCACTACGTCATAGATGTCTATGAACGTAGGACCGAAGTCCACACATGTGTTGAGGTGCACTCGTTATGAGTGACTAGTTGGCCGGGATCCGACGGAATAAGCGCCGTCTTAAATCACGGCGCCGGAGAGAATTTTTCTCCGTTCCATTACTCTTACATCGTATGAGAAATTTTGCTCAGAATGTCTTCAGAAATAAGCTCCGTAAATGGCGGTAACTCCTTGTGAATCACGCTGTACGGGCTATTCCATCTCAAATCGACCGAAATATAGAGAAAATTGACCTTGCAATTTCTAAATACAATGAAACTTTTTTTTGTACGTGGAGAACTGTGATACAATGCTTTGTGCAAAGTTTGAGGCATCAGAACTTCATAGTGTTTAAATTAAAAATATTTAAATTTATCGTATTTTCATAAAATTAGCAAATTTAAACTGTTGTGGCTCCGAAACCCTTTCACCCAATGATCAAAATCATGGTTTATTTTGATGCTGAAAAGTTAAACTTTATATTGACATGTAAACAGTTTTTCTTACTTTTTATGGAAATGGAGAAATTTAGATTTTTCTTCATTAAGACGCCTTTGCCCACGAAAAAAATATTTTTAAAATATATAGTTAGATTCCGCATTGAAAGTACAAATAAACACATATTTTTTACTGATGGTATGTTGATAAGAAAGTATTGAAAATATCAAATAAAGAAAATAAATAGTAACGCGCGTGAACTAACCAGCTGACTGTGAGGCGGGAGCTAGCCGAGGTAAGCAAGGCCAGGAGACATAAACACGTGACGTATCGTCTAGTAGCTAGCTTTATCACAGGTTTTCATAAACACAGGAGAAAAATGACGCCCAACGCTCGCTTATCTTCATCTCTCGGTCAGTGCGTGCGGTACTGCGCCGTTCAAGTCTAGGCGTGTGAAAATAATTCATTTAATACCCCCGAAACTTATTGCCATACCACTAAGCAAACAATGCCGAATCCCTCTTAATAATGCAAGGTTTTTTCTCAATATTTTTTTTACATTTTTACAAATGGGCAAACGCCTAAAAGTAAGTAAAATCACATTATCTGTCTCTCTGTATACAATAAAAATAAGGATTACTTCTTATCATAACCTACCAAATGTCAGCTTCAAAATAAGCTCCCGTTCAATGTTCTGCAGTAAATGGTTCCAGAGTTCTGAGCGCTGAAAGAGGCTTGTTTTTATAAAATACGCTAAATTTGTCGCTCAACAATACGAAAACCGTTTGACTTTCGATAGTATATTTTTGAAAATGCACTCTCCTCGTCACCTTGTACAGGGACATCACTTTATTTTTACCAACATTTTTAACGTTAACCTGGCTATACTCGGAAACACTGTTGCCCCCTTCCATTACAGGAGTTTGATGTTGCTAGTGCAATATGTAAACAAATCATTTTATTAGCTATAGGAGGAGAGAAAAGTAGTGTATCAATTTATGTTGTAGGGAAATACGATATTACGATTTTCAGTTTGATCATCACTTTTATGGAATTTATCAAAATACAGTAGAGTAGTAACATTTTTTTCAAAAACTCAACATTTCAGGCGACTATGTTCATTATGTAATGTCTACTTTATTTAGCATATTAATTATTGGTGTTAACATACAATATAGAGAGTGCACTTAAATTGAGGGGGTCATAAGTAAAGGGCTGTAAGTGCACTTAAGTTACTTTTGAGAAAATGGGATTTAAATATTTAAGCTTTCGTAAAATCGGTGAATTTTTTTTTTAAATTTTTGGTAATTCAATTTTTTATTAATATAAGATATTATATATATATATATATATATATATATATATATATATATAATGTAATGTGTGATGCGATTAAAATATCCCTCTGCCACTAAAATTTTAGATACTTTAGCTTACACTGGATGCACTTAACTCATGTTATTACTAATGTCACTAGCATTCCTTTGCTTCTAGCCACCTCAATTCAAAATAAGCTAATCAGAATTTTTAAACAAGTTGCTGAAAATGGTTGCCGTTCATTACAATGCAGGCTTCAATTCTTGACGCATATTATTAAAAACATTTTGAAGCATATTCTCTGAAATTGAAGTTATCGTTTCTTGAATATAATTTTTAGTACGATATTATTAATATAGGTTCTTTCTTCTATAGAAAACGCAACCATATTTCTGAAACACACTATACACTGCAGTGTTTACTTCACTGCTTGAAGACTTCGAATGCAAGAGCGGCCGTAAGTTTGTGTCTGACGGGAGCAAGGACATTAGTGAAGGGGTGGGAGTGAAGTACATTCAGAAATGCAGGTACAATAAAAATGCAAGTAAAAATAAAATGATGTCTTTGTATAAGTAGCGAAAAAATTAGAGTATAAAAAATGCGAGGTTTTTTACTGATCGATTTCATATGGAATAGCCCGTACCTATATTTAATGATTTCACTTATGTATGTCTTTTTAAACTACACTTCAAGTGAAACTAACTATATATTACCGCAAAACATGACAAAAGAACAAAAATAAAGCGAGATGCGTTAAGTGCAGCATGAAAGTTTGTGTCACCTTGGCGATAGTGAATTGTTCTGGAATCAATTAAGACGCGCGCTGGTTTCTCTGCAGTTTCACGGAATAACGTATTGGGGCAGAGTTCCACGGTGGGATCGGTGTCATTGGCTGCGGGAGTGGGAGGGCGCGTGGTCTATTCTTAACCCGGGCGCCCTTCGAACACGCAAAACTGACAAGGAAACTTTCCGAGAATCACGGGCGAGTATTTGCGGAAGATAAAGTCTGGGGCAGACAAAAGAATGTCTCGGACCGCAATCTGGTATATATCGCACACGGGACACGTCCAGCACTGGCGACTGGGAAAGACCCAGGTTCTCGTGGGTGGAAATTCGACCAAGTAATTTTGCTTATCTTTCTACACCTATTCCAATAGGGGAGAATCTATATACATAATTTGAACTGGTAATGGAAATTACGGGACAACGGCTGAACGGATTTTGGAATTGAACGGGTTACATCAGCTTCTTGTCTATGCGGATGACGTGAATATGTTCGCAGAAAATCAACAAACGATTAGGGAAAACACGGGAATTTTACTTGAAGCAAGTAAAGCGATAGGGTTGGAAGTAAATCCCGGAAAGACTAAGTATATGATTATGTCTCGTGACGAGAATATTGTACGAAATGGAACTATAAAAGTTGGAGATTTATCGTTCGATGAGGTGGAAAAACTCAAATATCTTGGAACAACAGTAACAAATATAAATGATACTCGGGAGGAAATTAAACGCAGCATAAATATGGAAATGCCTGTTATTATTCAGTTGAAAAGATTTTGTCATCCAGTCTGTTGTCACAAAATCTGAAAGTTAGAATTTATAAAACAGTTATATTACCGGTTGTTCTGTATGGTTGTGAAACTTGGACTCTCACTTTGAGAGAGGAACATAGGTTAAGGGTGCTTGAGAATAAGGTGCTTAGGAAAATATTTGGGGCTAAGAGGGGTGAAGTTACAGGAGAATGGAGAAAGTTACACAACACAGAACTGCACGCATTGTATTCTTCACCTGACATAATTAGGAACATTAAATCCAGACGTTTGAGATGGGCAGGGCATGTAGCACGTATGGGCGAATCCAGAAATGCATATAGAGTGTTAGTTGGGAGGCCGGAGGGAAAAAGACCTTTGGGGAGGCCGAGACGTAGATGGGAAGATAATATTAAAATGGATTTGAGGGAGGTGGGATATGATGATAGAGACTGGATTAATCTTGCACAGGATAGGGACCGCTGGCGGGCTTATGTGAGGGCGGCAATGAACCTTAGAGTTCCTTAAAAGCAAGTAAGTAAGTAAGACACATACCAAAATCCATATCAAGGCAGCAACAGTATTTCCAAAACACATTTTTGCATCGTCGAAATATTGTCTGTACTTGTGAAAGAAAACTTGCTAGTCATTACGTGTGTTATATACTTGCCTTGTAAAGGCGCCATGCAGTTACAGGATTTGGGCGTACCTTAACAGGATTCTGTGCATTTCTCATTTAAGTACCGTACTCGTAATAATATGGACTTGGATGGATTCGTGACCGTAACTTGCCAGTCTGCAGTTCTTGGCTGTGGTCGTAGTAGCTTGCAGTGTTACTGACCTCTGCACCACATGCAGATCTGACGATCCGTACTTCGTTCCCAGAGCATAGTATGACAGTCTAGTATATACAATCGCGAAGCTCAATACGTAGTAAATATGCAAACATTAGATAGTTGCTCACCACTAGGATCGCTAATATCGCCTCATTACACTCAATGCAAAATAATACCGTCACAGTCTATTGTTTCTAGCACCCTCAAAACTCAAGCTTCGTGACTGTATGTAGTAGACTGTGATAGTATTATGCTGTAGTATACATCACTGTCATGTCTTGGGCTACTATACGTCCAAATTTAGCAGGATATATCACCATTTTCAAGGTGTGTCTTGCCGTCCATATTTATTTTGAAAAAAATATGATAAATATTTTTATTTTTATGAAAAAATCCTTCACTCGTTCACTTATTGTTCTGTCCAAGGGCAGGTCTTTCACTGCAAACCCAGCATTCTCCAATCTTTCCTATTTTCTGCCTTCCTCTTACTCTTCGCATATGAACCATATATCTTAATAATAATAATAATAATAATAATAATAATAATAATAATAATAATAATGATTATTTATTTAACCTGGCAGAGATAAGGCCATACGACCTTCTCTAACACTCAACCAGGAGTAAAACTGCGTTACAAAAAACACTACAAATTTACAAAGTACACTACAATTTTACACACAAAAAATGAATAAGATAATAATAATAAAATGTAAACAACAAGTAAGTAGAAATCAGACATAATATATAACATACAGAAAGAAAGAATAAAGCATAATAAAATGTGAACAGCAGGTCAAAATAAATGAGACATACAATGTATTAAATATAAGACAATTATTGACAATAATAATAATAATAATAATAATAATAATAATAATAATAATAAATAAGAATAGTAATAATAATAATAATAATAATAATAAATAAGAATAGTAATAAGAATGATGATAATAATAATAATAATAATAATAATAATAATAATAATAATAATAATAAATAAGAATAGTAATAATAATGATAATAATAATAATAATAATAAATAAGAATAGTAATAATAATGATAATAATAATAATAATAAATAAGAATAGTAATAATAATGATAATAATAATAATAAATAAGAATAGTAATAATAATGATAATAATAATAATAATAATAATAATAATAATAATAATAATCCTAATAGTAGTAATAAAATAGTGCAGTACAAAGCATACAATGAATACAATATTTTTAAGTACACACAGTAAGGAAAATTATGATTATATATAGCTCAACTTATCACATTACAGATACACCATTACCGGAAAATGTGAAAACAAAAATATAAAATAAGTTAAATATCACTAGAACATTAAAAAAAAATGTGAATATCGTGTATCATCTGATATCTTCTTCTGTCCCGAACTTTTCTTCCGTTCACCATTCCTTCCAGTGCATCCTTCAGTAGGCAGTTTCTTCTCAGTCACTGACCCACCCAATTTCTTTTTCTCTTCCTGATCAGTTTCAGCACCATTCTTTCTTCATTCACTCTTTCCAACACGTCCACACCTATGGAATAACGGTTAGCGCGTCTGGTCGCGAAACCAGGTGGTCCGGGTTCGATTCCCGATCGGGGCAAGTTACCTGGTTGAGGTTTTTTCCGGGGTTTTCCCTCAACCTAATATGAGCAAATGCTGGGTAACTTTCGGTGCTGGACCCCGGACTCATTTCACCGGCATTATCACGTTCATCTCATTCAGACGCTAAATAGCCTAAGATGTTGATAAAGCGTCGTAAAATAACCTAAAAAAATAATAATAACCAAAGATTTCTAATCCTAATGAACTAAATACTGTATATATGATAAAAGGATTAAGAATGGAATCAAAATACTGCATTTGTTAAGTGTGAAAAATAATTTACACGTACTGTACCTGAACTTTGCATAGTTAGAGATGTAATGCAAAAACTGTACTTGATAGTAAGGTTGAGTTTATGCATTATAATTGGGAAACACTATCTTGAATAATTTCGTACACAATGAATGGTTCCAGCCAATCAGAAAGAGACCGTCCAATATCTCGCCTCTCATGTAGAGATGTTGAAAGTTTTGTTCTATCCTTGGTTTGCAAAGGGAAGAAAGAGTTTTTGAGTCTTTCGTTGACGATTCAAAAGTATAGTTGGAATCGTATGTGAACGAATTGTTAGAATCGATTCGTAATGTATGGTTGAATCGTTGGAATCGACTTCTGAAAAAGAATCGTGCAGCTCAACTCTAGCTCTCACCCATCCGCCGGCCGGTGTTGTGAAACTGGGTCTGAACTCTGATTGCTGAGGTCGTCGTTCCCACAGGGGGAGCCGCGGTGATAATTCATGGCTAAACTACTCAGACGGTCTGTCTGTCTGTCCGGTACAGCAAGGAGCGTGGAGGACACAGTGCTCGTCGCTTCCTTGTTTGCTTCTCTGTCGTTATACTTCTCCTCCTCCTCTTCCGTCCTTCGTCCTTTTCGCTGTCATCCTTCGTTCTTGAAGTGAAGCTAGTCTTCGCCATTTGCTTGTCCATCTCTTCCTCTCCGTCTTTTATCTTCTCTTTCTGTCTCATTCGACTTTCTACTATATTCCTTGTCTGTTCTTGAATTTCCATTCTCACTACTTTTTATACATTTTATTTCTTCCCTATTTGTTTTTACCTTTTCTCTTCTCTTCTCTTCTCTTCTCTTCTCTTCTCTTCTCTTCTCTTCTCTTCTCTTCTCTATCCTCTCCTTTGCTCTTCTCTCCTTTTTCTGCTCCTTCCCTCTTCTCTTCTCTTCTCTTCTCTTCTCTTCTCTTCTCTTCTCTTCTCTATCCTCTCCTTTGCTCTTCTCTTCTCTATCCTCTCCTTTGCTCTTCTCTTCTCTTTCTGCTCCTTCCCCTCTTCTCTTCTTTTTCTGCTCCTTCCCCTCTTCTCTTCTCTTCTCTTCTCTATCCTCTCCTTTGCTCTTCTCTTCTTTTTCTGCTCCTTCCCCTCTTCTCTTCTCTTCTCGTCTCTTCTCTTCTCTTCTCTTCTCTTCTCTTCTCTTCTCTTCTCTTCTCTTCTCTTCTCTTCTCTTCTCTTCTCTTCTCTTCTCTTCTCTTCTTTTTCTGCTCCTTCCCCTCTTCTCTTCTCTTCTCTTCTCTTCTCTTCTCTTCTCTTCTCTTCTCTTCTCTTCTCTTCTCTTCTCTTCTCTTCTCTTCTCTTCTCTTCTCTTCTCTTCTTTTTCTGCTCATTCCCCCCTTCTCTTCTCTTCTCTTCTCTTCTTTTTCTGCTCCTTCCCCCCTTCTCTTCTCTTCTCTTCTCTTCTCTTCTCTTCTCTTCTCTTCTCTTCTCTTCTCTTCTCTTCTCTATCCTCTCCTTTGCTCTTCTCTTCTTTTTCTGCTCCTTCCCCTCTTCTCTTCTCTTCTCTTCTCTTCTCTTCTCTTCTCTTCTCTTCTCTTCTCTTCTCTTCTCTTCTCTTCATCCTTCCTCCTTTTTCCTCCGTTCCTCCCAGTTTTAGTCTCCTCCTTCTCATTATAATGTGTCCACTCTTCCTCCTTCCCTAGTCCCACACTGTTTACTGCCCACTAGACCCACAGTAGTGGTTTATTCGCTGTCTCGTTGAACTCTGCAGCAATTCTGTATAGTTCATACAATGCACCGTCTCAGTGGGCCGTCTTCATAAACATACTCGCGACTTAATTACTACCGTTATAGGCTCGTTGCATAATGTACTATCACATGTCAATATAAACTTTAATTTCTCAGCATCAAAATAAACCATGATTTTGATCATTGGATGAAAGAGTTTCGGAGCTACAACAGTTTAAAGTTGCTAATTTTATGAAAATACGATAAATTTAAATATTTTTAATTTAAACACTATGAAGTTCTGATGCCTCAAACCTTGCACAAAGCATTGTATCACAGTTGTCAACGGACAGAAAAAGTTTCATTGTATTTAAAAATTGCAAGGTCAATTTTCTCTGTATTTCGGTCGATTTGAGATGGAATAGCCCGTATGGATTGTACAGACTCGCTTACAGGGAGAGGACACGCTCTGTATATCACCGAATTAAATCAGATTTTGTGACATGAAAGTACAAGACGTACTGTTTAAAGTCATACCTGGTATGGGTGGCCAATGACCCCTCGTTTTGGAAATATTGGCTATTGTTTATGACATACTTCCGTTAGGTGCTTAATAGGGAAGCATTAGACTGTGTAACAGCGTAGCCCATATGGTTGGATGCTGAGTTGTTATCCAGGCAAGCCGAGCTCGAATCCTAATGCTTTCTCATTTTTTAAAGCTTGATATTATTATTATTATTATTATTATTATTATTATTATTATTATTATTATTATTTTAATCCACTTTCAGTTGTAAATTCCTATATTCGAAGCCATGTTGAAATATGCGTGGTATGCATCAAAATTGATAAACGAACGAGAAGTGTTTGTGAATGTGAAGGATATCTGTTTCGCAGCAGAAGTGCGGAAAAATGTGTGTGACTATGGACAACCTTCTTTCATTTGCTGTGCATGGTGCAGGAAATATGTATGTTTTGTGTGTTTTTATGACATCATAATGAATCGGGTACAAAATGAAATGGAATAGCTGCTACAGAAACAGAACAGACGCCAGTGACACATCTTACCTTCCTGCGTGAGCAGTATTTCATTGTTTATCCTTTACAATACAATGTTAGTTAATTAGTAATTTGTTTAAAACATGATGAAGGGTTCAATACATTGAGAAATATGATATAGGTATGTAAATAGATAACTGTGATCACAATATTAATCATTATTAAAAGAAAAAAATATAGGACCAGTTAAGATTCGAACTCAGGTTGTCTGTATAACAACTCAGCATCCAACCATATGGGCTACGCTGTTACGCAAGCTAACGCTTCCCTATTAGGCACCTAACGGAAGTATGTCACAAACAATAGTCAATATTTCCAAAACGAGGGGTCATTGGCCACCCATACCAGGTATGACTTTAAACAGTGTGTCTTGTACAGGGACATCACTTTATTTTTACTAACATTTTTAACATTAACCTGGCTATACTCGGAAACACTGTTACCCCCTTCCATTACAGGAGTTTGGAGTTGCTAGTGCAATATGTAAACAAATCATTTTACTAGCTATAGGGGGAGAGAAAAGTAGTGTATCCATTTATGTTACAGGGAAATATAGTATTACGATTTTCAGTTTGATCATTACTTTGCAGTATTTTATCAAAAAACAGTAGAATAGGAACAATTTTTTTTTCACAAACTCAAGTCTTCAGGCGGTTATATTCATTATGTAATGCCCACTTTATTCAGCATATTACTAACCTAATTTATTCCTGAGAATTTTGTGAGCACTTCCGTAAGAAACCCAATTTCTACAGCTAACTTCTTGACCGACTTGTTAGGACCTCGCTGCATCCTTTCTCTAGCATCTTCTACAGCATCTTCTGTCACCTTTGTTGGCCATCTTACACTTTTCTTCCTTTCTGTACACTCTGTTGCTCAAAATTTATCTACCAGATTAATGACATTTCTACGAAAGTATTCCGTAATGATATAATCAGGGGGGGGGGGAACAAGAAAAACTGTTGTTCTCATTCGGTTACATTGTAATTCCAGTTTCCATCATCGTCCTTCATACCTACAAACAGTAAAACAAAACTCTTGTTTAAATAATGCTGTTAAGTACCGTACCATATTATAGGGTACCGTACTTTCGGCAACTCTAATCTTCACTTGTGCTCAGTCCACACAGATAAATGCAGTTATGCTACACACCATACCTGTGTGAAAATAAACTTCAATAATATAAGGCCGTAAGTTTGTGTGACTGACGTTAGCAAGGACATTAGTGGAAGGGGTGGGAGTCAAGTACATTCAGAAACGCAGGTACAATAAAAATTGAAGTAAAAATAAAATGATGTCCCTGTATTTTCATCTCACACAATCTTATTCCATTCGATGATATACAGAGCGTGTCCTCTCCTTGTGAGTACTGCAAAACCTTATTCTGTTGTGTCAGCAATCGATTGGACAGCAAAGTAATAGCAAACAAGCACGTGTGCTGAGCGATGGGTACAAAAACTGTGGAGAGGTCAGGCTGTTGCACCTGTCTGTGATGAAATGCCCTCTTGGGGTCTGTTCGGAAACTTCCCCGAAAGCGTGTTCCGCATGTGCATGTCAAACCACCCCACGCTGACGTTGACGTTTGCCTGGCGCATCCCTGCGTGGCTGTTGTTTAATAATAATAATAAAACCGCGTGATTCCATGCAGAATTCCGAAGCTTTGAGCATAGCAGCGTTTTCAGTTTTTTTCATTAAGCATTACTACAGCCACGCGTTGGTCACCAGCTCAAAGCTCAAACGCGAGCTCGGTTCGATTCCCAGCGCTGACTGGAGTTAACACTT